>NW_028317985.1:875000-1175000 GCF_062004578.1 Staurois parvus
CTGGGTGTGTGTATGTCGCTTTCCAGGGGGAAGAGCTGGCATCAGGATGCAGTATGGGAGGAAGTCAAGCCATCGGAGGCAGTGTGATGTGCTGGGCAATGTTCTGCTGGGAAACCTTGGTTCTGCAATTCATGTGGATATTACTTTTAAAATACCACCAACCTAAACATCACTCTTTTGGCAGGATAATGTGCACTGCCATACTGCAAAAAAGGTTCAAGAATGGTTTGAGGAACACAAGGAGTTTGAGGTGTTGACCTCCAAATTCTCCAGATCTCAGCCCAATAGCTCATCTGTGGGATATGCTGGAAAAACAAATCTGATCCATGGAGGCCCCACTTCTCAACTTACAGGACTTAAAGAATCTGCTACTGACGGCTTTGTGCCAGATATCACAGCATACCTCCAGAGGTCTACTGGAGTCCATGTCCCGACAGGTCAGGGCTGTTTTTCAAAAAAAGATGTTGTTTTGGTGGCATAAAGGGGACCTACTCAATATTAGGTAGCTGATCAGCCTGTGATGAATGTATCTACAATACTGTGCAAAAGTTATAGACAGAAATGTTGTCAAGTAAGAAATCTTTCGAAAATATCTATTTTAATTATTTTTATCAATTTACAAAATGAAAAGTGAGCGAACAGAAGAAAAATCTAAATCAAATCAATACTTGGTGTGACTACCCTTTGGCTTCTCACTGAGCCTGGGATTCTTAGAGGTGGCAAAATGGGGACAGCAGCATGTGTAATGTGACAGATTGAAGGTACTAATAGCAGCGGGCATAGCATGCTGTGGCACACTGGGAGAGTGATGAGCCTCTGGGGGGTTTTTAATAGTAATATGTTACATTGAACAAAGAGCGATGACCTGACAATATGTGGGCAACAAACAGGCAATTGCCACAATACATGGGCAACAAGAAATCATTATGATAAGCAGACAACAAACAGGCAATTCTTACCAAACGTGTGGAACATGGAATTTGCTTTAATTCTTGAGCAACAAACAGGCAATTGTTACAACGTGCAGGCAACAAATAGGCAATTGTTACAATTTGTGGGCAACAAACAGGCAATTGTTACAATGTGCAGGCAACAAGCAGGCAATTGTTACAATACATGGGCAGCAAATGGGCAATTGTTACAATGCATTGGTAGCAAATAGGCAATTGTTACAATATGTGGGCAACAAATAGGCAATCTTTACAAAACATGTTCAACAGGTAAACAATACAACTAGACAGTTATTACAATATGTGGGCATCATGCAATTGGTACAATATGCAGACAATCATTGCAATACTTGGGAATCAAACAGACAGTTGTTACCATAAGTGGGCAACAGGCAATTGTTACAATAAATAAGCAACAAATAGGCAAATGTTACAATACCTGAGCAACAAGCAGACAATTGTTACAACACATGAGCAACTAACAGGCAATTGTTACAAGATGTGGGCAACAAACAGGCAATTGTTGCAATACATGGTTAACAAACAATTATTAAAATATATGGTCAACAAATAGGCAATTGTTACAATATGTGGGTAACAAACATATAATTGTTATTATACATGGTCAACAAATTGTCAATCATTACAATACATGTGTAACAAATAGGCAGTCATTACAATACACGAGCAGGAAACATGCAAGTGCAATACATGGGCAACAAACAGGCAATTATTACAACATGAGGGCAACAAACAGTCAGTTGTTACAATATGAGGGCAACAAACCGGTAATTGTTACAACATGAGGTCCGCAAACAGACAGTTGTTACAATACGAGGGCAACAAACAGGCAATTGTTACAACATGAGGGGAACAAACAGACAGATGTTACAACATGAGGGCAACAAAAAGACAGTTGTTAATTTATGAGGGCAATAAACAGGCAATTCTTACAACATGAGGGGAACAAACAGTTGTTACAACATGAGGGGAACAAACAGTTGTTACAATATGAGGGCAACAAACAGACAGTAGTTACAATATGAGGGCAACCAACAGGTAATTATTAGAACATGAGGGCAACAAACAGACAGTTGTTACAATATGAGGGAAACAAACAGGTAATTATTACAACATGAGGGCAACAAACAGACAGTTGTTACGATATGAGGGCAACAAACAGGCAATTGTTACAACATGAGGAAAACAAACAGACAGTGGTTACAATGTGAGGGCAACAAACAAACAGTTGTTACAACATGAGGGTAACAGACAGTTTTTACAATATGAGGGCAACAAACAAACAGTTGTTATAATATGAGGGCAACAAACAGACAGTTTTTACAATATGAGGGCAACAAACAGACAGTTTTTACAATATGAGGGCAACAGACAGTTGTTACAATATGAGGGCAACAAACAGACAGTTGTTACAATTTTTAGGCAACAACCTTGCAATCAGTACAATACATGGGCAACATGGCAAAAAGGCCATCATTATTACAATATGCAGGCAACAAATGGTAATTATTAATCCTCATGGAACAATAATAGGAGCCCCATCTAGTTTTCATGGATTTCTCTAATCTCCATGTTATTTTCACTCTCTTTATCATTAAACTCTGAGCATAGGACGCCATGGGGAGGCCCTCTCGGGGTGGATCCATGACACCCTGCACTTACAGGACGGTCGGCTTCATTCAGCCCTGAAGACAGAAGACATCTAGTGGCACAAAGATATTACTGTAGGAGACAGCAATGGATAGGAGGGGAGTATTACAGCAAGAGTTGTTTTTTTATTTTGAAAAAAATCTTGTGGACCATTCAAAGAAATAAAAGTCTGGCATTGAGCTTTAAGCACACTGGGGACAGTGGGTTAGCTCTTGCAAAAAAAAAAAGTGTCCATGATGCAAGACATCATGAAAGCCATCCAAAGTTAGCTGGTCAATGAAGACTAAGCATTGCACATACTCCCTTCTGTGACAAGACCAAGGTTGCTATACAACATACACTGTGCAATCCTGCCAGTAGCTGCTTATTGACAGCAGCGACTCTTTATGAACCCTGAGCTGTGGGGGGCTGTGAAAAGGTGCTGATCATGTCAGCCAGCATCCTCTTGCTACTTCTTGCTCCATACAGTATTAATCCTCTTTCTCATATGTCAGCAAGTTATGGCTGTCCTCATTTGTAACAGTGTCCAAAAATACTTCTGGATTGCTTTTCCAAAATTTAGAAGTATGATATCTTTTGGAGTCACCCAACTTTGCGTACGTCGTTGTGTCACTGGAGTTTCCAACAGGAAGTTGGCTTAAGTATAAAAGAGAGGAGCAAAACAACGAACTGAAACTTTCGCTAAGAATGTGATGAAAGGAACAGGAACTTCAGGAGGTAAGATGCTAAATACAGCTGGGTTTATTCGGGGGTACGGCGGAATGAGACAGACTGAATGGCAATATCCCAGAGCAACCATTTAGTATGAGGCCAACTCCAGCCTCAGGCCATTTTAGCCTATTTATTTCTTTACACCTTCTGATAACGTAACAGCAGCTCTTATTGTAAGAGTGACTGTCCACCAATTGAGGTCTACTACAGATTATCAATTAGAATCCTTCCTGCTGCTCCACTTTTAAGTTAAATGATGATCAGCAACATCCAACACCTTCTTATGTGGCTAAATGGTTAGCACTTCTGCCTGGCAGTACTAGGGTCATTGGTTTGAATCCCAACCACGGCACCACCTGTCTGGAGTTTGCATGTTCTCCCTGTGTCTGCGTGAGTTTCCTCTGGGTACTCATATTGCAAACTCGCATATTTGTGGCCAGGCAGCACAGTGGCTAAATGGTTAGCACTTCCACCTGGCAGTACTAGGGTACTGGTTCAAATTCCAGCCACGGCACCACCTACCTGGAGTTTGCATGTTCTCCCTGTGCCTCCGGGAACTCTGGTTTCCTCCCACACTCCAAAGACATGCTGGTAGGTTAATTGACTCCTGTCTAAATTGGCCCTAATATGTGTATGTATGAATGTGAGTTAGGGACCTTCAGTTGTATGCCCCTTGAGGGTTAGGGACTGATGTGAATGTACAATATATATGTAAAGCGCTGCGTAAAGTGACGGTGCTATATAAGTACCTGAAATAAATAATAAATAAATTATGCACCTAACCAGTTATGGGTTAAACCTCACATAGGGTTCAAAATTTCAGAAGTTGCCTACAGTATTTCCTGCCTATCCAGCTGCCCATGTTTGAATCTTCACTCTCCTGCACAACTAAGCTGGCTGAAGAATCTTCAGTATCTGACCAGCATTATCCAACCATTCCTGTGTCATTAAGTAGTTATGGCCAACCCCCACGGAGTCCTCTAGACTTGAAATGTTGCTTTGTTCCTACCTTTCCAGCTGCCCCTGCATTGAGGTTTCACTCTCCTAATAGCTAAGCCAGCTGAAGAATCTATAGTATTTGACCAGGTTGCAGATGTGGATAAATCCTGCTTCACTTGCCACCTGCAGTGGGTCCACCTACCAACCCTTGTGTTACCACAGGACATCTAGAAGTGTTGCCAGATAGTGAACATAAAGGCAGTTCTTACTGCAACAGTACCACTTTCTGTCTTCCAGACTGTCCATTGGAATCCTTCGGCACTGCTCCACTTTTGGGTCACATGATGCCCAGCATCATCCTACCCCTTATATGTCTCTTGGTAGTCATGGTCAAACCCCATGTAGTCCTTTGACACTGCTCCACTTTTGGGTCACATGATGCCCAGCATCATCCTACCCCTTATATGTCTCTTGGTAGTCATGGTCAAACCCCATGTAGTGCTTTGACACTGCTCCACTTTTGGGTCACATGATGCTCAGCATCAACCCACCCCTTATGTCTCTTGGTAGTCATGGTCAAACCCCATGTAGTCCTTTGACACTGCTCCACTTTTGGGTCACATGATGCCCAGCATCCTCCAGCCCCTCCTTATGTTTCTTGTTAGTCATGGTTAAACCCCATATAGTCCTCTAGACTGCAAAGTTTCTCTAGGTGCTACCTGTCCAGGTGCCCTGCGTTGGCATTTCACTCTCTTGAACAGCTAAGCCAGATGCAAAATATTTAGCATCTGACCAGGGGCGGACTAACAACGCATGGGGCCCCGCGGGCAATAGGGGATCATGGGGCCCCCCGGACAATAGGGGATCATGGGGCCCCGGGCAATAGGGGATCATGGGGCCCCCGGGCAATAGGGGATCATGGGGCCCTCGTGCAATAGGGGATCATGGGGTCCCTGTATCTTTGCCCACACCTTAACCACACCCAAAAAAAAGCCTATGAAATGTACCAGGGGCATCTCATGGGGCCCCTTACTGACCCCGGGCCCTCGGGCAATGCCTGAATTCCAAATGGTCAGTCCACCCCTGCATCTGACCAGCTTCCAGATGTTGACGATACCTGCTTCCCTCTCCACCTGGCACTTATGTACCACTGGTCACCTACAAGTGTTGCCGTGTTTTCTGCTTTTATAGACAGCCCTCTTTCTTTGACAGAGTTGCCTAGACACCCATCACTACCAGACCAACTGTCTTCTTAAGTCTGTTAATTCCTTTAGATAACATAACAGCAGCTCTTAATGCAAGATTGATTGTCTACTTTCGGGTTACATGATGCTCAGTGTCATCCAACCCCTCCCTTTATCCCTAGGTAGTCATGGCCAAATCTTACATAGCCCTCTAAACTGCAGAGGTGGTCTAGTTCCTACCTGTCCATTTGTCTTGCCTTAGATTTTCAGTCTCTTGAACAGTTAAGTCAGCTGAAGAATCATCAACATTTGACCAACCTTCTTTGGAGATGCTCCACTTTTTGGTCAAATGATGCCCGGGATCATCCAATCCCTCCCTAATCATGGCCAATCTACATTAGTCCTCGAGATTTCAGCGTTTGTCTAGTTCAGCAATGGGCAAACTACGGCCCGCGGGCCGTATACGGCCCAGCGGACCTTTTAATCCGGCCCGCGGAGCATGGCAAACATCGGCTGTCAGGATGTGTGTAGGCGGGGCAGCGTGAGGAAAGTGAGGGGAGCTAGGCTCCTCTCGCAGTTCGCCCTGAAGACCGGAACGGCGCGGGAACACGGCGAGAGGAACGCACGGAGCAAAGGTAAGTGAATTGACACAGGGGGGACTTGGCTTACTACTTGGGGGGGAATAGTACTGTGGGGGATGAAATACTATATGAGGGATGAATTAATATGGGGGATGAATTACTATATGAGGGATGAATTAATATGGGGGATGAATTAATATGGGGAATGAATTACTATATGGGGGATGAATTACTATAGGGGATGAATTACTATGGGGGATGAATTACTATGGGGGATGAATTACTATATGGGGGATGAATTACTATATGGGGGATGAATTACTGTGGGGGATGAATTACTATGGGGGATGAATTACTATATGGGGGATGAATTACTATATGGGGGATGAATTACTATGGGGGATGAATTACTATATGGGGGATGAATTACTATATGGGGGATGAATTACTATGGGGGATGAATTACTATGGGGGATGAATTACTATATGGGGGATGAATTACTATGGGGGGTGAATTACTATATGGGGGATGAATTACTATGGGGGATGAATTACTATGGGGGATGAATTACTATATGGGGGATTAATTACTATGCTTACTATGGGGGAATATTACTATACTTACTATGGATGACACATACACATCATTCATCTACTCTTGCTCCGGCCCCCGGGTCCAATATATGAACCCATTGCGGCCCTCAAGTCAAAAAGTTTGAGCACCCCTGGTCTAGTTGCTACCTGTCCCGCTGCTCGTGGCTTGGGACTTCGCTCTACTGAACAGCTAACCCAGCTGAGGAATCTTCAGCATCTGATCAGCTTTCAGATGTTGAAGATACCCACTTCCCGCTCCACCTGCCGTGGTTCCACTCAGCAACCACTATGTTACTACAGGACACCTAGAAGTGCTGGAAGATGGCAAATAAAGTTGGCCAGTGTAGTTCTTCAAGAGACCAAAGATCAGAAGCGTGGGTGGCAAGACAGGTCCTCTTAATTTTTTACATACTGGTTCCAAGATGAATATCCAGCATATGGTCCTCCTGTATAAAAAATGTCTGAAAGAAAACTCGTATAGTGGGTTTTCTATAAACTACACAGATCTGAATGTTTATGAAGTCTGGATTTCATTTACTGGTCTGCACATAATACAAAATGGGATTTGCAGGGCACGTTCAGTAGAAGAGTTTTAAAATTTCCTACCAAATGCCATATAGCAGGAAAAGATCCTGATAAACATCTGGCCGGAGTCCGGCCCTCTCACATACTTGTTAGTAAGTGCCTCTGTGATTAGGATGGGGTTAGTGGTATTGTGTGTTGGCGGTTTGCCAGCTTGACTCCAGAGTAGATAATTGCTGCCAGTTAAAGGGTGGTACCAAGAAAATATAGGAAAGTAAAATACATTTTTTTCCAATAAAGAAAACAGAGCATTTTTTCCTCGCATTCTGAGAGTTCCAAAGGAGGCATGCTTTGGTTCGTAAGGCATTAAAGAAAACGTGCTATAGACAGAGTGTTAAAGCAGAACTTCACTCTCTCATTCAATACTGGATATCTTTAATCCTCATGCTGCTAGCATTAGTAATAGAAGTGATAGTATATTATATTTACTTCTTTTAAACTTTTTTTTTACATTTCTTCAGTTACTTCCTGGTTTCTGGCCTAGGAAAATGATGTCATACATCCCAGGAGTCTTTAGGAGGGGGAGAGGGGTTTTCTCAACTAAGCACACTCTCCTGTCTTCATGCCTGAGCTATGGACAGATGGATACTCCGAAGTAAATGCGACAAGAATCATCTGCCCTTACTCAAGATGGCCATGGCTAGAAATGCCAGAAAAGGGGGTGAAAAAGAAAGGAAAATAATTAGTGTATTTGATTTGCGGTGCAGCTGGGCCCACACTGCATGCGTTAACTGCTCATTACATCTAGAGGTGCACCAAAAGGCTATACTTAGCTGATCCTCCGGAAAACTGCATCCCCCCACCTCCAGCAATGGACTGTTCCTGCCATCCTCACATCTGGAGCTGGTCTATGGCCGTTGTGATGTCAGGAACAGTCCATTCACAAGACTGCTAGCGTGGGGGGAGGGGGATGGTGCAGCATTGGCAGGGACCGGTCTTGTGCTCCGAGGATTGGTGGATTAGGTAAGTATATCTCCACGCTGCAATCACCTAGACAAAAACAAACAGTTAACCCATGCAGTGCCAGTACACTCTCACTGCATGGGAGAAAAAAAAATTGCCCACAGTTCTTTAACCCCTTTGTGCCGACCGCATGCAAATATGTGGCCCCACTGGACTGGGCTTTTTTCCGTGCGGCCACATATTTGCGTACCTGTCTTTGCACTGGGAGCACACTTCACAGCACACTCCCAGCACAGAGACTGGGGTCTGACTGAGAGCCCCGGGTCCCATAGTAATGACCGGGACCCGGAACTCCCGATTCCTGGTAACCCGATCGTTGTGATAGCCTCTGATTGGCTATCATAGTGATCAGTCATTTTGAAGCCTGCCTCCCTGTTTTCTCCCTGTAAATGGAGGAGAGAAATATGTTGTATCTCTTTCTATCCTCGCAGGGGAAAAAAAAATGTGGGTGAAAAATAAATAAATAATAATAATAAAATAGAAAAAAATACCTAGAACAAGGTCTGATCAAGGTAATGCCAGGGTTAGTGTTTGGGTCAAGGTCAGGGTCAAAGGTCAAGGTCAGGGTGAGGGTTTTTTTAATAGTATCAGTGTATTTTAGGCAGGATAAAAAAGGCAAAATGTGCACTATTGTTTCTGGGCTGTACTCAGTGGTGTACAGGGGCGGACTGACCATTTGGAAACTCGGGCACTGCCCGAGGGCCCGGGTTCAGTAGGGGGCCCCATGAGATGCCCCTGGTACCTTTTTCATAGGCTTTTTTGAGTTTGGGCAAGGACACAGGGGCCCCATGATCCCCTATTGCCCGGGGGCCCCATGAGTTGTCAGTCCGCCCCTGGTGGTGTATTTAGGTTTTTTGCTGCCCTAGCCAACACAAATTCGTCTGCCCCCACGGACACCGACCAACAACACCCCCCCCCCCTTCCCCGAACATTGACCAGCAACACCCTTGCCCCCCCATCCGAGAGACCCTTTCACTACCACCCCCCCGGGGCGACAGAGAAAAAGACACTCACCTTCACAGCTGCAGTCCTCTCTCAGATTCCAGCTGGTCCCAATAGCGTGCGTGTCCCTTCTTCCAGGGGAAGGTGCTGCCCCCCTGAAAAATGCTGCCCTAGGCACATGCCTTGTTTGCCTCGTAGTAAATACGCCCCAGGCTGTACTACAGGTATAAACAACAACTAACATACACATATGTGGTATCGCTGCGATCATCAGGAGCAGGAGAATTTATTTTGGGCTGTTCTTTGGTGGTCGATTATGGTAGCCAGTTTTCCTTTGATAATAAAAAAAAAATCAGGAGATATCCATTACCATTTACCATCAAATAAAAGCCCAGTTGGTCCTTATAAAAAACGTGGTATAATCCACCTGGATGTACAAAGTAGTTGTGATGATATGTACGGTTTTACTAATACACATCAAAGTTGCAAAATTGTGCTTAGGCATTAAGATTTGTATTACCCTTAGGCCAGGAGGGGTTAAGCTCTGCTTCATAAAATGCTAGTTGCCGGGCTGTCATGGTGACCTGCTGGCTTCATTATTTAACTGCTTCCGCGCCGCCCTATAGCAGAAATGCACGGTTGTGCAAAATCACGTATATACACGGGATTTTGCAGTTCCAGGTAAAGGGGGCGCGTGCGCCCTTCCCATGCTGCCATTCATGGCCTTGGCTGTCACTGACTGGGTCCTGGCTGGACCCGGTGAATGACGGGGCTGGTGATTCCCCGTCAGCACCCAGCGATCTCCGGGTATTACCAACGGGGGACAAACCTGTGTATAAACAATACAGATATCTCTCCTGTCAGCTCCTGCACATTGCTTTGTATGGCTCTGCATAGCAGTGTGCTTACAGAGTAAAGCACGCACACAGCCCACAGTAAAACAGCACACAGTTAACCCGTTGATCGACCCACATGTTAACCCTTTCCAGCTCAGTGCCATTAGTACAGTGTCAGTGCTTTTTATTAGCACTGATGACTGTATTGGTGTCACTGGGGATGTCAGTGACACCATGTCAGTTCCCCCCGCAGTCTGGCTATAAGTCGCTGATTGCCGCCATTACTACTATTAAGAAAAAAAAATTCCAGTATCTATACCGCCATTTATAGACGCTATAACTTTCATGTAAACCAATTCATTTACATATATTGGGACTTGGAGCAGAATACATTTTAGCCTAAATTTATGATGAAATTTGATTTGTACATTTTTTTTACTGGACATGTTTAATAGCAAAAAGGTCAAAAATATAGGTTTTTTAAAATTGTTGGTCTTTTTTTGTTTATAGTGCAAAAAAAAAAAAAACACGCAGAGGTGATCAAATACCACTTCAGTGGCTGATGCAATGTTTCTTCTCTTAGAAAACTCCTACTTCCTTATTTGTGGTAATATGAGACGCACACGCAAGACTGCTACGGTACGTTGTCACATCCATTGCATTCATTTCTTTTTTTATGTATATCATTTAAAGTGATACTAACCCCAGGACCCTGTATATCTGGTCTCCCAGGACCCTGCATTCACTATATCTGGTCTCCCTGGACCCTGCATTCACTATATCTGGTCTCCCCGGACCCTGCATTCACTATATCTGGTCTCCCCGGACCCTGCATTCACTATATCTGGTCTCCCAGGACCCTGCATTCACTATATTCGGTCTCCCCAGACCCTGCATTCACTATATCCGGTCTCCCCGGACCCTGCATTCACTATATCTGGAATCCCCGGACCCTGCATTCACTATATCTGGAATCCCCGGACCCTGCATTCACTATATCTGGTCTCCTTGGACCCTGCATTCACTATATCTGGTCTCCCCGGACCCTGCATTCACTATATCTGGTCTCCCCGGACCCTGCATTCACTATATCTGGTCTCCCAGGACCCTGCATTCACTATATCCGGTCTCCCCAGACCCTGCATTCACTATATCTGGAATCCCCGGACCCTGCATTCACTATATCTGGTCTCCCTGGACCCTGCATTCACTATATCTGGTCTCCTTGGACCCTGCATTCACTATATCTGGTCTCCCCAGACCCTGCATTCACTATATCCGGTCTCCCAGGACCCTGCATTCACTATATCTGGTCTCCCCAGACCCTGCATTCACTATATCCGGTCTCCCAGGACCCTGCATTCACTATCTGGTCTTCCCGGACCCTGCTTTCACTATATCTGGTCTCCCCAGACCCTGCATTCACTGTATCCGCTCTCCCTGGACCCTGCATTCACTATGTCTGGTCTCCCCAGACCTTGCATTCACTATATCCGCTCTCCCCGGACCCTGCATTCACTATATCCGGTCTCCCCGGACCCTGCATTCACTATATCTGGTCTCCCTGGACCCTGCATTCACTATATCCGGTCTCCCTGGACCCTGCATTCACTATATCTGCTCTCCCCGGACTCTGCATTTACTATATCTGGTCTCCCCGGACCCTGCATTTACTATATCTGGTCTCCCCGGACCCTGCATTCACTATATCTGGTCTCCCAGACCCTGCATTCACTATATCTGGTCTCCCCAAACCCTGCATTCACTATATCTGGTCTCCCCGCACCCTGCATTCACTATATCTGGTCTCCCCGGACCCTGCATTCACTAGTACACAGGAAAATGCAATTATTTTAGTAAATATAAACTGCTAAATACCTTTTCTCATCAGCAGTATATATCAGTCTTGTGACTTCTATCAAGTGTCCAGCAGAGCACTGGTTAAAGCTTGTAGGAGGACGGTGCTGATTGGCCCTGTGTTGATCACATGCACTCTCCCATGAAAAAAAACCCTCTCTAGCAATACACACCAAACTGAGCATGTGCATGGGGAAGAAAAGGATTTTATTCAACTTCACTAAAATGTTGATGAAAAGGAAAAGTAGGAGCAGATTATACATCAACTTTAAAGTATAACTTAAGGCAAAACTTTTTTTTTAGTTTTGGTTGGAGCGGGGAGGGATTAGACCCCCTTGTCAGTTTTTATTGCTGGCTGTGCCCCCGTTAGGGAGATTCGCCCTCTCTATTTGTTCTGTGTACTATTGTCATTGAAAGTGAAATAAAAGAAAACCCCAAATTTTGGGTTGTCCCCAGAAAAGTAATTGAGGGGACATTTTCCAATGTTCTGGAGACCTGGGGGTCCAGGTTCCCTTAATTCCCTTAATTTGCAGGGATTTCCCCTCACTTCCTGTTTTGGCTATGGGGTTGGAAGGGAAGAAAAATCCCCCCAATGGGACACAGATGGAAAATCAATCAATCAATAAATAAATAAATACACTGACAGGGGTTATAACTTCTCTTACTCTATCCAAAATGGAAAAAAAAAAAGTTTTCCCTAGAGTTCTACTTTAATGTATATTTTTATAACATCTATCTTGACAATTCTCCTTAATGCTTTCAGTCCCCGGTCACACCGATCCGACTTTGAAATCATGCGAAGTCTGGAAGTCCGGTGAAGTTGCACGATTTCAAAGTCGGATGTCATGTGCAGGGGCGGACTGACCATTCCGGCACTGCCCGGGGGCCCAGGGTCAGTTGGGCAGCACAGTGGCTAAATGGTTAGCACTTCCGCCTGGCAGTACTAGGGTCATTGGTTCGAATTCCAGCCATGGCATCACCTGCCTGGAGTTTGCATGTTCTCCCTATGCCTGCGTGGGTTTCCTCCGGGTACTCCGGTTTCCTCCCACACTCCAAAGACATGCTGGTAGGTGAATTGGCTCCTGTCTAAATTGTCCCTAGTATGTGTATGTATGAATGTGAGTTAGGGACCTTAGATTGTACACCCCTTGAGGGTTAGGGACTGATGTGAATGTACAATATATATGTAAAGCGCTGCGTAAACTGATGGTGCTATATAAGTACCTGAAATAATAAATGAGATGCCCCTGATACCCTTCATAGGCTTTTTTGGGTGTGGTTTGAGTGTTGGCAAGGACACAGGGGCCCCATGATTTCCTATTGCCCGGGGGCCCCATGAGTTGTCAGTCCGCCTCTTGTCATGTGCGACTTGCAGGATACCTGCAGCTTACAAGACACAGATGTCTATGCAAGTCGCACCTGAAGTAGTAGTGATCAGGGGCGGCCTGACAACTCATGGGGCCACGGGTAATAGGGGATCATGGGGCCCCTGTGTCCTCGCCCACACTCAAAAAAACCTATGAAAAAGGTACCAGGGGCATCTCATGGGGTCCCCACTGACCCCGGGCCCTCGGGCAGTGCCCGAGTTTCCATATGGTCAGTCCGCCCCTGGTAGTGTATGCACTACTTTAGAAATCGGTGCGGCTCCCATCAAGTCAGAATCGCACCAATATGACCGCTTTAATTGCAGACAACAGGGTGCAACTTGCCATGCGATTTGAAACTCGCATGGCAAATCACATGGCAAGTCGTACGTGGTGTAACTGGGCTCTTATTGTGCCCCCAAACATTTTCTGTTGGAGGTGTCACAGATGTATTTGCTGTTTTGTTTCATTCAGCATAAAAAACAATGTAAATGATGATGGTGAAAAAAAATGTTCAATCGATGTATTTAAGCTTTTGAATAGTGTCCATACACACTTTGATAAATGATCGATTTATTTTCTAATTGACTCTTCCGAAAGGAATAATCAGTCTTTAGTTGTCAACCCATTTGATTGATATACCACACATAGTGAGGTGGATTCCGTTGGATAGTAAGACATAATTGTAATTTACCATCGTCAATTATCAATCGCATCTCTGTGTTCACCATGTAATCTCAAATTCCGATCGATCAAAGTATGATCTATTCATGAACAAAGTCCGCTAGTGCAAAACCAATCAATAATATTCAGCCCTGGCTAATCGATTGAGTTTGATTGAATTGATCGAATCTGGGTCTAAACCAATTGGAAGGGAAGTTATGACTAATTGATTGTTTGAAGATTCAATCATTGTGATCGAATCTCACATTGATTGGATTAAAGAAATCACTTATGGCCGCCATAAAAATGGAATCATTGAAATCTGAATTCTGCAAATGGTAGCAAACAGAGCAGTGGTCTCCAAATTTTGGTATGGGGGCCAGATGTGGGGCCTTTGCATGTCTTTATCCGGCCCTTGGGGCACTATTTCTCCCACTGACACCAACGATAGAGCACTATTCTTCCCACTGAGACCAATGCTTGGGCACTATTTCTTCCACTGACACCAACGATGGTGAACTATTCCTTCCACTGACACCAACAAAGGAGCACTATTCCTCTCACTGACACCAATGACTGGGCACTATTTCTTCCACTGACACCAATGATGGAGCACTATTCCTCTCACTGACACCAATGACTGGGCACTATTTCTTCCACTGACACCAATGATGGGGCACTATTCCTCTCACTGACACCAATGATGGGGCACTATTCCTCTCACTGACACCAATGATGGAGCACTATTCCTCTCACTGACACCAATGATGGGGCACTATTCCTCTCACTGACACCAATGATGGGGCACTATTTCTCTCACTGACACCAATGATTGGGCACTATTTCTTCCACTGACACCAATGATGGAGCACTATTCCTCTCACTGACACCAATGATGGGGCACTATTCCTCCCACTGGCACCAATGATGGAGCACTATACCTCTCACTGACACCAATGATGGGGCACTATTCCTTCCACTGACACCAATGATGGAGCACTATTCCTCTCACTGACACCAATGATGGGGCACTATTCCTCCCACTGACACCAATGATTGGGCACTATTTCTTCCACTGACACCAATGATGGTGCACTATTCCTCTCATTGACACCAATGACGGGGCACTATTCCTCTCACTGACACCAATGATGGAGCACTATTCCTCTCACTGACACCAATGATTGGGAACTATTTTTTCCACTGACACCAATGATGGAGCACTATTCCTCTCACTGACACCAATGAGTGGGCACTATTCCTTCCACTGACACCAATGATGGAGCACTATTCCTCTCACTGACACCAATGATGGGGCACTATTTCTCCCACTGACACCAACGATAGAGCACTATTCTTCCCACTGAGACCAATGCTTGGGCACTATTTCTTCCACTGACACCAACAAAGGAGCACTATTCCTCTCACTGACACCAATGACTGGGCACTATTTCTTCCACTGACACCAATGATGGAGCACTATTCCTCTCGCTGACACCAATGATTGGGCACTATTTTTTCCACTGACACCAATGATGGAGCACTATTCCTCTCACTGACACCAATGATGGGGCACTATTCCTCTCACTGACACCAATGATGGAGCACTATTCCTCTCACTGACACCAATGATGGGGCACTATTCCTCCCACTGGCACCAATGATGGAGCACTATTCCTCTCACTGACACCAATGATGGGGCACTATTTCTTCCACTGACACCAATGATGGAACACTATTCCTCTCACTGACACCAATGATGGGGCACTATTCCTCCCACTGACACCAATGATTGGGCACTATTCCTTCCACTGACACCAATGATGGTGCACTATTCCTCTCACTGACACCAATGATGGGGCACTATTCCTCTCACTGACACCAATGATGGAGCACTATTCCTCTCACTGACACCAATGATTGGGAACTATTTTTTCCACTGACACCAATGATGGTGCACTATTCCTCTCACTGACACCAATGATGGGGCACTATTCCTCTCACTGACACCAATGATGGAGCACTATTCCTCTCACTGACAAAAATGATTGGGAACTATTTCTTCCACTGACACCAATGATGGAGCACTATTCCTCTCACTGACACCAATGATTGGGCACTATTCCTCTCACTGACACCAATGATGGAGCACTATTCCTCTCACTGACACCAATGATTGGGCACTATTCCTCTCACTGACACCAATGATGGAGCCCTATTCCTCTCACTGACACCAATGATGGGGCACTATTCCTCTCACTGACACCAATGATGGAGCACTATTCCTCTCACTGACACCAATGATGGGGCACTATTCCTCTCACTGAAACCAATGATGGAGCACTATTACTCTCACTGACACCAATGATTGGGAACTATTTTTTCCACTGAAACCAATGATGGAGCACTATTACTCTCACTGACACCAATGATGGGGCAATATTCCTCCCACTGATACCAATGATGGGACACTATTCCTCCCACTGACACCAATGATGGGGCACTATTCCTCTCACTGACACCAATCAAGGAGTACTATTCCTCTCACTGACACCAATGATGGGGCACTATTCCTCCCACTGACACCAATGATGGGGCACTATTCGTCCCACTGACACCAATGATGGGACACTATTCCTCCCACTGATACCAATGATGGGGCACTATTCCTCCCACTGACACCAATGATGGGGCACTATTCCTCCCACTGACACCAATGATGGGGCACTATTCCTCTCACTGACACCAATCATGGAGTACTATTCTTCTCACTGACACCAATGATGGGGCACTATTCCTCTCACTGACACCAGCAATGGGGCATTGTTACCAAGGCTAGGACATTTTCTACTCTCACTGGTCATGGTCCGGCCCCTCTAAAATTTGAAGGATAATAAACTGGCACTTTGTTTAGAAAGTTTGGAGACCCCTGAAGCAGAGGAAGCCCTTGTGTGCCTGAACAGCCAATCACAAAGTACCAATGCAGTTATCATCTAGTCACCCATCTAGTGCACCTGTTGTTAATTGCATTAACACCAAAGCAGCTGAAACTGATTAACAACCCTCTCTGCTACTTACCTGACCAGATCAATATCTCAGGAGTTTCATGGACTTGATGCTATACACTGATTAAAAAGTGTTCCTTTCATTTTCTTTGATCAGTGTAGTACATACCAGCCCTCCTCTTTCCTATGCTGCATCTGTTCCAAATTACACCTGCAGTTGTGGGGGAAGGGGGGGCCTATCCATAAAATCTGCTGACCCCTTGATCCTACTTCCTCCTGCCATTTGCAAGACGGGTTGGATGCTACAGTTGCATGCATCCTTAGAAAAGAAGAGAGCACACCGCGCATGCGTGCAGTTTGAAAGGCCTGGAGTGGCCCCTAGGAGGCGCACATTTGTAGCATCCAGCGAAAGTCAGGATGCAGGGGGGATCGAGGGGCCAGTTTTTTTTGCATGGAGGCCTCCTCATAACTGCATGTGCAATGAGAGAAGGTGCAGTATTTGAAAAAGGAGTGTTGGAATGTACCATTTGGAGATATGGAATTGCATAGGGGGCTTTTGGAAATGTTGCTGAAGGTGAACTTACTGTACACTTTGAATACCTAAAAACAAACATTACTGAAAAGAAGAAATGAAATACTTGCCTCTCCCTCTGCCTGCATAGCTCTTACAAAAAGGAACGCCATGACACCGTCACTTCCGGGAGTGTCAGTCTCCTGCTACACTTGGTGCTTTCTCTCACCAACATCACTTCTACACGGGGCGGACTGACCATTTGGAAACTCAGGCACTGCCCGAGGGCCCAGGGTCAGTAGGGGGCCCCATGAGATACCCCTGGTACCTTTTTCATAGGCTTTTTTGAGTTTGGGCAAGGATACAGGGGCCCCATGCTACCCTATTGCCCAGGGGCCCCATGAGTTGTCAGTCCATCCCTGCTTCTACACACCATCAATCACACGCCCAGGCTACTGTAGTCATTGAAATGAGAATAAGGAAGGCATCTGCAATTCTGAACTACAGGTCTAATTAATTTAAATCTTTAGTGCTGGAAGTTATAAATGATGACTTCTGTGTTGCAGTGCACTTATGTAATCAGAGGAGATCACAAGCTGTTAGAAGCTGTCAGCTGTTGCTCAGGTTTAGCTACGTAAGTGCTGGCTCAGTATTTAAAACTAGGCAGCCGATTGTGAAAAGCAGAATGTACGTGTGGCTGCAACCCTGGTTCCTTCTTGTTGTTGTCTTCCTTGTCTGGAGATGTGGCCTCACCTCTTAGCCATATGCCTTAGTGACAAACAAAGGCTTGGAATAATGATCCACTTTAAGTTAATCAATTGTTGTCTAATCATTCATTTTGTAAGTAAATTGTGAAGATAAAAAAATGTGGTACTTTGATTACAGAATTTTTTTATATTTTGCAGACCTCATGTAGATGGTAAATGTTGATTACCATCTACTTCCATGGGTAGATGTCCTCTGTGAAGAAAGCCAGTGACATCGGAGACAGTGCAGCGGCAGGGACTTTGTTCATTAGCTGCCGATGGACAGCAAAAGAGGACCCGCAATCATGGTTGGAAACGTCGTCTCCTTGCGTTCCCGTGAAAATCAAGAGGAGGGCTATCTATAAGGGTCTTGATGCAAGCAACAATGACTGTAATTAACAAAGTGAAAATAAAAAAAAGGCAAAACAATTCTGGTGTGTGTGTGTATATACTGTGTGTGTGTGTGTGTATATACTGTGTGTGTGTGTGTGTGTGTGTGTATATACTGTGTGTGTGTGTGTGTGTATATACTGTGTGTGTGTGTGTGTATATATATATATATATATATATATATACACTATATTGTTAAAAGTATTGGGCTGCCTGCCTTTACACCTTTAATGCCATCCCAGTCTTAGTCCGTAGGGTTCAATATTGAGTTGGCCCCGCCCTTTGCAGCTATAACAGCTTCAACTCTTCTGGGAAGGCCGTCCACAAGGTTTAGGAGGGTGTCAATGGGAAGGTTTGACCGTTCTTCCAGAAGCACATTTGTGAGGTCAGGCACTGATGTCGGAGGAGAAGGCCTGTCTTGCAGTCTCCGCTCTAATTTATCCCAAAGGTGTTCTATTGGGTTGAGGTCAGGACTCTGTGCAGGCCAGTCAAGTTCCTCCACCCCAAACTAAGGGGCCAAGGCCAACCCCTGAGAAACAACCCCAAGCCATAACCCCCCCCCCTCCACCTAACTTTACACTTGGCACAATGAAGTCAGGGAAGAACCGTTCTCTTGGCAACCGTCAAACCTACATATGTTCATTGGATTGCCAGACAGAGAAGTGTGATTGGTCACTCCAGAGAACACTTCTCCACGTCCAATGGCAATGTACTTTACACCACTGTATCCGATGCTTTGCATTGCACATGGTAATGTAAGGCTTGGATGCAGCTGCTCGGCCATGGAAGCCCATTCCATGAAGCTTTCTACGCACTGTTGCTGTTCTAATCTGAAGACTACACAACGTTTGGAGGTCTTTAGATGTTGACTCTGCAGAGAGTTGGCGACTTTAGCGCACTGTGCGCTTCAGCATGCGCTGTCCCTGCTCTCCCATTTTTCACGGCTGAGTTGCTGTTGTTCCCAGTTGCTTCCATTTTCTGATAATCCCACTAACAGTTGAGCGTGGAATATTTAGTAGCCAGGAAATGTCACGGATGGACTTCTTTCACAGGCAACCTATCACCGTACCACGCTTTAATGCACTGAGTTCCTGAGAGCGACCCATTCTTTCACAAATGTTTTTAGAAGCCTAGGTGCTTGATTTTATACATTTTATATGGAGGTGATTGGAACACCTGAATCCAATGATTTGGAGAGGTGTCCCAATACTTTGGGCAATATAGTGTACATATATATTTATATATATATATTTATTTATATTGGAATAATATATTTCTGATGAAGCTTACATACACTTTTCAGTGAATCTAAATAAAACCAAGACTCTCTTAAGCTGGCCATACATGGGTCAGATTCCAAAAGAATTTTCTTTCTTAAATAGTAAATTTAAGAATTGTACATTTATTTCTTTTGAAAATTGTAACTAAGAATTTTGTTCAAATTTCGCACCATTAGTGGACCGCAACATCGGCTGATTTTCATGCGGCCATCAAATTTGAGTGATCGGGCATGTTGGAAATTTTTTGAAAACCAAACGAACTTCTAATCAATGATGGAAAAATCATGTGAGAAATATAATCGAAAATAAATGAGCACGAACTGTGACCTGGAAAGAAAAGAATATTCCCAATGGTGAAAATTCTTTTCTGTAGCAACATGTGAAATTGAAGACTTGGTTGGTCGAATTTCGAAATCAATGGTGGCACCATCAGATTACAAAATGCACAAAACCTACAATTTTCTAAAGAACATTCTTCAGAATTCAACCCATGTATGGCCTGCCTTAAGCCGGCCATACACAGGTCAAATTCCGAAATCATTTTCTTTCGAAAATCTTTCTAAGAATTTTTGTTTGAATTTCGCACCATTAGTGGGCCACAGCAACGGCCAATTTTCAAGCAATCAACAAATTAGTGATCAGTCATGTTGCAAATTTTTTAAAAAACTGAACTCATTTCTAATCAATGATGGGAGATTTGCATGAGAAATGTAACTGAAAAAGAAATGAGCTGTGACCTGAAAGGAAAAGAAAATTCTTGGCCACGAAAATCCTTTTCTGTAGCAACAGGAGGTGAAATGAAAGGTTTGGTTGGTCGAATTTTGAAATCAAAGGTGGCACCATTGGATTAACAAATGCACTAAATTTCTGATTTTCTAAAGAAAATTTGTTTGGAATTTGACCCATGTATAGCCTGCATTAGTTTTGGATAGTTTGGGAAAGGGGTTAGAATCACTCCGTGTGCAAATACATGCAAACCGCTGTGGCTGCCGCCATTGCCTTGCGTAGGCTTGCTGGCTGCATCTAATCCACCTGTGCTACCGGTTATACAAATATGCTCATTCTTGGTGGATTATGGCCCTATATGGCCAAATGAAGGAATGGGTAAAAAAAAAAATAGTTTGTGGCCACTCTTCATGCCCAACAAATCTGAATCAGAAAAACAGGTTCACCTTCCATCATTCAGGAGGGGTTCCTCTATGTTGGTCCATTTCATCTGCCATTGCAGTGGGTGTGCTCAAAACATATTTGCCAGGGTGTCCTGGATTGCTTGTAAAGATGCTAATTGGTTGTATTCAATGATCTGAGTTATTCTTTAGCCAACAAGATTTCTTTCGCATTGTAACCACCGACAAAAACACATAACCAGCCGTTCACATTAGCAGGTATTTTTATTAAAAATAAGGCAATCTTTAAACTTGTTCTACACATTCAGTGAGGTCCGCTAATTGGTGCCAGATACAGAATGTTGATCTATCTATGACTGCCACCTCGCTGCTGTTTCACATGCAGTCCAATGAAAATTTGACTTAATGCCAGTAATAAGTCTATACCGGCTTAAGGTATTTCCAGAGTAGGTAGTGGGCGTCCATCTGGTGTGCGGTAGAGAAAGAAGTGTTAAAATCTAAGTTTAGTTAAAAATGTTTTTTAAAAAATTAGCACAAGGGATGGTACATACATTCAATAGAAAGTGTCCCTTGTGCTGCTGGCTGGTCACTTTTTTGAAATCTGAAGTCTTCTGTCACCTCCACCCCCCACCATACCCATACAGCCATAATCTTCTGGTGCTGCAGTGTTGACTATGCCAGCCCCTTTTGGTGCTCTATAAATGGAGGACAGGTAGGTTCATACTCACTTCTTCATTGGTAGCTAACTCAGATTGCCACAATGCTGAAGATCTACAGAGATGAAGACCATTCAATGGGGTTGATTTACTAAAATCAAATAGACTGTGCACTTTTCAAAGTGCAGATACACTCTGCAAGAGCAGTTGCTCCAGAGCTTAGTAAATAAGAAGACACTCTGCTGACTTCCATCCAATCATGTGCAAGCGAAAATGCTGTTTTTCTTTTTTTTTTCCTTGCATATGATTGGGTATTATTTGCAAAGTGAAGCTTTACCTCATTTACTAAGATATGGAGCAACTGCACTTGTAGAGTGCGACAGCACTTTGCAAAGTGCACAGTCTAATTGCCTTTAGTAAATTTATCCCATTACTCAAAACTGCTGGTTGGAGCTTACAAAGGGTTGAGATAGGGTTATCAAAACATGGGCAAAAAACAGGTTTGCTTTAGAGCAGGGGTCTCCAAACTTTCAAAACAAAGGACCAGTACACTGTCCTTCAGACTGTAGGGGGGCCGGACTGAGGCCAGTGGGAGTAAAAATGATCCTGATGTACGTGGGAATAAACAATGCCCCAACGTTGGTGTCAGTGGTAGCAATACTGCCCCACTGTTGGTGTCATTAGGAATTTTTTCCCTTCATTGGTGTCATTGGGAGGACATATGTCCAATTGTTGGTGTCAGTTGGAAGAACTGTGCCCCATCGCTGGTGTCATTGGGAGGAACTGTGCCTCTTTGTTGGTGTCATTGGGAAGAATTGTGCCCCATTGTTGGTGTAAGTGGGAGGAATCATGCCCCATTGTTGGTGTCATTGGGATGAACTGTGCCACATCACTGGTGGCAGTGGAAGGATATATGCCAAATTACTGGTGACAATAGGAGGACACATGCCCAATTGTTATTGTAGGTAGATGGAATAGTGCCCCAAGGGCCAGATAAGAAAAAACAAAGTGCCATAGTTTGCAGACCACTGCTTTAGAGCAATTTTGTAGCTGGGAATTTTTTTCTTTAGAAAAAAAAGTCTGTTTATTTTCACCCCTCAGTCGGAAAGTGACTTGGATTGTCACTATGCTGAAGATCTATAGCAGCTTCTGAAGACCATTCAGTACTTTCTGAGTCCGTAGAACAAGATCGGCATACTTATCCGCATACTTGTATTCAGTCCAAGACTCAAAAAAGCAAATGCGTCAGCACCACAGCCAGAAAACTAGCATCTTCAAAAAAAGTCAACATTTGCAGTTTTCATGTGTTACTTTTCACAAGTTTCCTCTAACCAGTTATGGAGGGTGGAATTCATTTTTTTCTTCAACATTCTACAAACAATACCCCATAATTGTTGGTTATGTGTTAGAGAAGACACTGGTAGCTTGTGATGAGGCAGAACTCTGTGTTACTTGTGTGGCTTAAATTGCAAACATACAGAACACATTTCAGCAGACATCTTGGTTTTGAAGAGAGGAATAGGAAGAGAGAGAACCAACAGGTTTTACACATATGCACAACTGGTAACCTTAGTGTACAGTGCCATCTACTGGTCAAGTGATATTAACACACAATACTATATAGTACATGCTGTTGCATTCCCAACAATAATGACAACGTGAAAGAAGTATGTTTTGAAATCTTTGCAATGTATTAAAAAAAAAAAAAAAAAACCCTGTGTACGTAAGTATTCACAGCCTTTGCCAAAACTTTGTTGAAGCATATAACAAAGGAGTGGCTATGGGCCAACTCTGTGAATGTCCTGGAGGAGCCCGGACTTGAACCCGATTGAACATCTCTAGAGAGACCTGAAAACGGCTGTGCACCGACTCTCCCCATCCAACCTGATGGAGCCCGAGAGGTACTGCAAAGAAGAATGGGAGAAATTGTGTAAAAATAGGTGTGGCAAGCTTGTAGCGGGGTGGACTGACCATTCGAGCACTGCCCGAGGGCCCGGGGTCAGTAGGGGGCCTCATGAAATGCCCCTGGTACCTTTTTATAGGCTTTTTATGAGTGTGGGCAAGGATATAGGGGCCCCATGATCCCCTATTGCCCGGGGGCCCCATGAGTTGTCAGTCCACCCCTGGCTTGTAGCATCATACTCAAAACAACTTGAGGCTGTAATTGGTACTAAAGGGGCTTCAACAAAGTATTGGCAAAGGCTGTGAATGCTTACGTACATGGGGTTTTTTTTTCGTTTTAATAAATTGCAAAGATTTCCAAACAAACTTCTTTCACGTTGTCATTATGGGGTATTGTTTGTAGAATGTTGAGGAAAAAAAATGAATTGAATCCATTTTGGAATAAGGCTGTAACAGAACAGAAATGTGGCAAAAGTTAAGCGCTGTGAATACTTTCTGGATGGTGGATGGGTGCCTTCATGCGTAGTCTAATATCTTTACCCATCTTCCATAACTGGTTACAGGAAACTTCTCAAAAGTAACACATGAAAACTGCAATTGTTGACTTTCTTTGAAGATGCTAGTTTTCTGGCTGTGGTGCTGACCCATTTGCTTTTTTGAGTCTTGGACTGAATACAAGTATGTGGATAAGTATGCTGATCTTGTTTTGCGGACTCAGAAAGTACTGAATGGTCAAGCCTAGCAGCCAATAAACTAGCAATTTTGGCAATGACAACCCCCATGTATCTCTTCTGGGTTTACTTTTAAGTGGATCTAAGTTTTGACCTTAGGCCCCCTTCAATGGCACTAGCGGTGCAGACTGAAGAACTTTGGGGACACAAGTTAAGGACGTATTTGATTGCCCACAAAGCCTTAGGAAGGACAAGGAGCAACATTCCCATCTGGACAAGCAAGGTGCAGAATCTGCTCTGGAAGAAGAAATAAAGTGCTTAACCACTTCAATACCGGGCACTTTTGTCCCCTTCCTGCCCAGACCAATTTTCAGCTTTCAGCGCTGTCGCACTTTGAATGACAATTGCGCGGTCATGCAACACTATACCCATATGAAATTTTTATAATTTTTTTTACACAAATAGAGCTTTCTTTTGGTGTTATTTAATCACCACTGAGTTTTTTTATTTTTTACTAAATAAAACAAAAACAACCTGAAACTTTTGAGAAAAAACATACTTTTCTTCGTTTCTGTAATTATATTTTGCAAATAAATAACATTTCTTCATAAATTTAGGTCAAAATGTATTCTGCTACATTTTTTTGGTGAAAATATTGAAAATAATAATTTAATTCGCATTTTTTGTTTAATTTTTCAATTATTTTTTTTATTTTACTACATTATTTTTTCTTTTTTGTTTTACTATTTTTTTTTCAACGCACTGTGACCAAAGCAATACAATACAATACCATAGTAACATTGAACTACTCTGGGCAATTAGTAATACCAATGTAATTCATTGATATTTGCAATCATTGTTACTGAATGAAACTGATTCATTCAGTCTTTTGTTGTGATTGGCTGTGATTGGAAAAAGCTGCACACATGATACAGATGGGCTGTGAATGGCCCTGCCTGTATCATGTGACTGCTTTGACCAGTCACAGCTAACAACATAATTGTATACTATGGATGGCATGACAGGAAGCCATCCATTGTATACAACTGACATGTGATCTGCTGTGATTGGTCACAGCGGTCGCATGACACTGGCAACGGGGCGGTGTAGTGATATATCATCGGCTGTGTCCTATGAACATAAATCGTCTTTTTTTACATTCATTCTTTCACTTCTAAGTCCCAGCACCTGGAGAATACCAACGTCACCAACCAAAGGGGAAGAGTAGGAAGTCTCTAATGAAGGGTGCTACATTTTGAGGTCAGGACAATGCTCTTGGTTTGGACATGAAGGGCTCCTCATAACTTCAGCTGCTTCTCCACCATTTCTCTCAGTTTGAACTTTTGGATCTGAACAGAACAAAGAACAGTATAAGGTTGACATGAGTACCCAACCAACACATACACCGCATATCAATTTACGATGTCGCCTCTAAGTAAAGTCAGCACATCCATCCCAAAATTACCTTTTAGCTACCTCCAACTCCATCATTTTCTTAGCACATTATTACGAACCCATTCGGGTCCCTATAGGCTGACTCCCTTCAATAGGCTTTGTAGGCACAGGCCTCATGCGCCAGGCATGATCTCCCTTATCTACTCCGCTATCATTTCTTATCGGGCTCCCCCGGTTTGCTCTTATCATCAGCAGTGGCAATCGGAACTCAGGGGTTGTCTAGATCAGCAAGACTGGCGGATCATGACTCAAGCCTTATCTAAATGCTTGAGGAACGTTATTATACTAGAAAATGCCTACTAGGTCCTTTATAGATGGTATTATATGCCTGTTTGACTGGCTTGCTTTATTCCTTCATATTCTCCGACTTGCTTTCGGGGTTGTCAACAAATAGGCACCATGGCCCATATTTGGTGGACTTGCCCCAAGGTTTGCAGACTATGGATTAGGGTCTATGCCCTACTCCGCACTATGCTACACACAGATATTAAGTGTAACCCATATGAGGCACTATTATTTAAACCACTAGTGGGCCTACTTCATCCTGAACGGCAGTTAGCATCGGATCTATTTATGGTTACCAAATTGACGATTGCGAGAGCTTGAAAACCCCTCTTCTTGGCTTTGAAGCCATTAAGTATCGAATGAACTTTATAATGGTTAATGAGAAGCTAACGGCTATGCTTTTGGACACCCACACTAAGTTTCTACAGATCTGGAGTCCCTGGATTGATGTAGCTCAACCGTCTAGATTTGAACAGACCCTCCTGTCGATATAAGATTCTCCTGGTGCGTTCCCCTGGAGCCCTCTCTTTGCCTTTACTATTCTTGTTTCTTCTTTTTCCGCCTTTTTCTTTTCTTTCCCTTTCCTTTTTTGTTTTTCAGTGGAAGTATTTGGCCTGTATTGGTGTCTACTACCTTTGCCTGAGCAGAAATAGAGAAGTCAGTGCTGGAAATTTTCTGAAGTAAAAGGATTATACAAACAACAAGAAAAAAAAAGGTAGACACTGTGGCGCCTCACCTCTGTATGGGACATGACATAACCTACACTGTCTGTTTTCCAGAAAATGTCATCATAGAGGAACCCCATGAATGTGAACGAGCTGTTTTCTGTTGTGCCGTAACCAACCTGTAAATATAGAACAGCAGCAATATTTTTTGTGAGCTATTGTTAACAGTTCTATGTAAATGTCATCAACTTAAATGGGGACTAGAAATATGTCTTGGCTTCTTAACCCCATACCGACCGCGTAACGTACATACAGTATACAGCGGCAGGGAAGGTGGGCTTTAATACCCAGCCGCTGCATATATTCGTCTGCAACTGCATGATGTTTGTATGCTGGGCTATCCCAGTACACTGACCACGCAGTCACCAAGAGATCTCAGCCAAGGCTCCTGATCAGGAACCAGCAGGACGGGCTCCCAATTATGTGACCACCAGAAGCAATGCTGCCTTCTACGCTTTATAGCCCATTTAACAAGCGCCGGAAGGCAGCGTTAAGAGTTAAAGTCTTAAACCTTTAAAAGTGCTGCAAGTCCAAAAAAAATACTAGGTCATTTGTCAGAAATCTAGTAAGCACCAACATTTTTTTCCTTTCAGCTGACAACACAGTGTCTTTGCCATGCTAAAGTCCCAAACAGTGTTGTCAGCCCTACCAGCCTGCTGGGCTACAAAGCCCTGCCAACCACCAGCCTCTCTCTGTCCCTACCTACATGCAACTATTAAGGAACAGAGAGGATCAAAACGTACTGCTTCCTTGACTCCTAAGAGAATGCCTACACAGTGTGCATAAAAGAAGGACTCTTGGGAGATGTAGTTCTGGGGGCATGCCTACAGCAACAAGACTTGATCCATCTCCAGCTGCCCCTACTTGAATTTTACAAGGCTAGTGATGATGTCACAGGGAGTAATAAAAGCTCTTTCTTGTTACAGTAAAAAGGTAAAATTAAATCCTGGAACATGCTCTAGGTTGGATGGGGATAAGGAAGGGGGATTTGGGTAATGTCTAGTGGACTGAGCATAATGGATCGGAGTCCAATCCATTATGCTCCCTAATCCACAGATCCGATTCATTCTGCGGGGATCGTCTGCTTGCAACCTATACAGGGTTAACTGATCTCTCCACAAGCTCCACGAAAAGGAAAGTTTTAAAGCAAGCCGACGATCCCCTCAAGATGAATCGGATCTGCGAATAGGGGAGCATAATGGATCGGGCTCCGATTCATTATGCTGAATCCACAGATCCGATCCATCTTGAGGGGATCGTCAGCTTGCTTTAAAACTTTTCTTTTCGTGGAGCTCGTGCAGAGGGCCCGGTGTCACCCTGTGCGATAGATGTCACCCAGTGTGGCGTGCACGGGGGGGGTGCACGCCACACTGGGTGACACCTATCGCACGGGGTGACACCCGACCTAGGGACGCCACTGGTCACAGGGTGGTTGGAGAGTAACTCCATTCACTTGAACAGGTTGTGTTCAGTAGTGCTACACCCCCAAAAGCAACAGGAGGTATAATTCCTGCCATGGCTTGTGCACACCCCAGCCACTGCCTCTGCAACTAAAGAGGGTAGCGGTTGGGGAGGTGGTAAAAGTGCAGCTCAACTGGGTTTTACCAGCCCCTAACCGCTAGTGTGAACGAGTCCTTAAAGTATTTAAAACGCACTGCTCATGTAATCAGACTGCACCTACAAATAATTTAAATACTACTTGGGTATGCAGGAGTTAACAGGCCATCCTGGTATGGTGTTTTTGCACATTCAGGGGCTGCACCCTTCTGCATCCATCACATGTCCCTGGAGGCCTTCCAGGTGCCCCTCCTAAATCTCATAAGTAAGAGACATGTGGCAGCTTCATGAAAAAGTCTGTGGGATTTTCCAAAACATTTCACTGCCGATGCACCCTGGAGAGGAGAGGGGCACGGTGCTGATGACAGGGATACAAGTTAAAAGATATTCAACTGGCACACAGGTCAGTAATGACATCCACAGGATTATTGAATAGGATAATGAGGAATGTGCAAAGCTCCGTAAACCTCTCTATATATATAAATATATACTGTATAATATAAATATATATATAAAAAATATATATACACTGTTTAATGTATAGATAGATGTTTTATGTTTTATTTATTTATATACAGTATCTCACAGAAGTGAGTCCACCCATCACCTTTGTAAATATTTGATTCTATCTTTCCATGTGACAACACTGAATAAATGACACTTTGCTACAATGTGACGTAGTCAGTGTATAGCTTGTATAACATGTAAATTTGCTGTCCCCTCAAAATAACTCAACACACCGCCATTAATGTCTAAACCGCTGGCAACAAAAGTGAGTCCACCCCTAAGTGAAAATGTTCAAAATGGGCCCAATTAGCCATTTTCCCTCCCCGGTGTCATGTGATTGGTTAATTTTACAAGGTCTCAGGTGTGAATGGGGAGCGGGAGTGTTAAATTTGGTTTTCTTTTTTTTTCAGATCCTCAGAGAGTTCTTTGCCATGAGGTGGCATGTTGAACTTCCAGCGACCAGTATGAGAGTGAGAGCGATAACACCAAATTTAACACTCCTGCTCCCCATTCACACCTGAGACCTTGTAAAATTAACAAATCACATGACAACGGGGAGGGAAAATGGCTAATTGGGCCCAATTGGAACATTTTCACTTACGGGTGGACTCACTTTTGTTGCCAGCGGTTTAGACATTAATGGCGGTGTGTTGAGTTATTTTGAGGGGACAGCAAATTTATACTGTTATACAAGCTGTACACCCACTATGTCACATTGTAGAAAAGTGTAATTTCTTCAGTGTTGTCACATGAAAAGATATAATAAAATATTTACAAAAATGTGAGGGGTGTGCTCACTTCTGTGAGATACTGTGTGTGTATATATATGTATATATATATATATATATATATATATAGTTTAATATATATCCACATGCTTATTGACTAGGATAATGAGGAATGTGCAAAGTTCCGTAAACCTATAATATATATATATATTATATACACAGTATATAAATAAATAAAAAATGGATATACCTATAGTGATGTTTTTGTGTGAATTCAGCAGTCTGCTCTCAGTGAAAAAATGCATTTGAAAATAATGAAATAAAAATTGCACAGACAGTGATCTAAACAGGGAGAATCAGACAGCGCGCCCACAAACGGCCTTTAATAGATTCTATAAATACTGCCAATGCCAAAAAAATGTCTGCTACTGGCGAAGGGCTGGTCATGCCAAACTGCTGCATAAATAGAACGGGGGAGCTGTGCCAGGCTACTGCCAGCAGTGTGCCAGGCAATCCACATCCAGAATGCCTTGTATTTGCAGGACTGTGTTCTGAGATATGAGCAGGCCAATGTAAGTGGAACATTGTATTAAAGAGAACCTGTTACCAATTTTAAAAAATTCTGTTAAAAGTATAGAAAAATCATGGATTTTAAAAGATTACTGGCATCGAGTCAACTGGCGTTTCCTGCGCCTTACCCTAGAACAGATAGGTCTGGGTCCGCGGTTCATTAATAAGATCACGACCCTTTACTCTCACCCCATGGAGTCGGTTCTTGTAATGGTACGGCCTCTTCATCCTTTTCTACCTCTAATAGTACCAGACAGGGATGCCCTTTTTCTCCCTTACTTTTTGTTTTGGTTATGGAGCACCTTGCGCGGGCTATACGGGCTAACGATTCTATACTAGGCATTCATACCCCCTCCTCACATCATAAACGTTCGCTTTATGCAAATTGCCTCCTAATTTATATGCAACAGCCTCTCATCTCTCTCCCCAGCCTGCTTCAGGAGTTCCATAGATTTGGTTCGTTTAGTAACTTTAAACTTAACATCTCGAAAACAGAGGAATTGAATATTTCTCTACCTGATTGCGTGCTGTCACACCTTTGCTCCAACTTTTCATTTCAATGGCGCCCAAAGGCTGTTTCGTGGTTCTGATCTCTTCTGATCTCACTGCACTCAACTCGCTTATTTGCCCCCTACTTACGCGTCTTCACAAAGACTTTGCATCGTGGGGAGCCTCCTCTCTGCTCTAGTTTGGATGCATTAATACCCCTAAGATGGACACTCTTTCAAAACTGCTATGTTTTCCAGACTGTCCCGGTCTCTGTGTCCAAGAGTTTCTTCCTCTCTTTGCGCTCTTTATCAATCAAGTTTATTTGGCATCAAAGGTTTCTCCAGATTGAAGTACAAACTGCTCACCTATCCGAAGCTGAGAGGTGGAGTGGGTTTACCTGATTTTGAATTGTATTATCAGGCAGCCTTGTTAGCTTGACTGGTTCCCCAGACCCTTTCATAAAGCCTCCTGCATGATAGAACAGGACCTATCTCAAACTGACCCATGGGCTCTCTTCCGGGGTTATGGTTGTGACCTTCAGCGTCTACCTGGCCTGTCTCCTTTGACTTTGGCAGCTCTGCGCTTGTGGTATAAACACGGTCTCCTTACCCTTCTATCCTCCGACCCTTCCATTTTATCTCCCCTATTTGATAATCCCTCCTTTCCCCAAGGGACTGGATCTTCTGTCCTGGGTCCCTTTCCCCGTACCTCATGGCCGGTAGCTCGGGGCTTTATCCTCCACTCTCAGACAGGTCTCCCAGGGTACAGCCTGCCCATACGTGGAAGAAAAATGATAAATGGTTTTCAAAATGTTTTACAAATAAATCGGTGTAAAGTGTGGCGGCATTTGTATTCAGTCCCCCGGAGTCAATACTTTGTAGAACCACCTTTCGCTGCAATTATAGCTGCCAGTCTTTTGGGGGATGTCTCTACCAGCTTTGCACATCTAGAGAGGGAACTTTTTGCCCATTCTTCTTTGCAGAATAGCTCAAGCTCTGTCAGATTGGATGGAGAGCATCTGTGAACAGCAATTTTCAAGTCTTACCACAGATTCTCAATTGGCTTTAGGTCTGGACTTTGGGCCATCCTAACACATGAATATGCTTTGATCTAAACCATTTTATTGTAGCTCTGGTTCTATGTTTAGGGTCGTTGTCCTCCTGGAAGGTGAATCTCCTCCCCGGTCTCAAGTCTTTTTATAGACTGTTACAAGATTTCTTATAAGATTTCCCAGTATTTGGCTCCATCCATCTTCCCATCAACTCTGACCAGCTTCCCTGCCCTGCTGAAGAAAAGCATCTCCACAACATGATGCTGCCACCACCATGTTTCACAGTGGGGATGGTGTATTCATGGTGATGTGCAGTGTTAGTTTTCCACCACACACAGCGTTTTGCTTTTAGGCCAAAAAAGTTTAATTTTGGTCTCATCTGACCAGAGCCCCTTCTTCCACATTTGCTGTGTCCCCCACATGGCTTCTCGCAAACTGCTAACATATGGCTTTTTTTCAACAATGGCTTTCTTCTTGCCACTCTTCCATAAAGGCCAGAATTGTGCAGTGCACGACTAATAGTTGTCCTGTGGACAGAGTCTCCCACCTGAGCTATGGATCTCTGCAGCTCCACCAGAGTCACTGTGGGCCTCTTGGCTGCTTCTCTTATGAATACTCCCCTTGCCTGGCCTGTCAGTTTAGGTGGACAGCCATGTCTAAGTAGGTTTGCATTAGTGCTATACTCTTTCCATTTTTGGATGAACAGTGCTCCGTGAAATGTTCAAAGCTCGGGATATTTTTTTATAACCTAACCCTGCTTTAAACTTCTCCACAACTTTATCCCTGACCTGTGTGGTGTGTTCCTTGGCCTTCAAGATGCTGTTTGTTCACTAATGTTCTCTAACAAACCTCTGAGGGCTTCACAGAACAGCTGTATTTATACTGAGATTAAATTACACACAGGTAGCCTCTATTTACTAATTAGGTGACTTCTGAAGGCAATTGGTTCCACTAGATTTTAGTTGGGGTAACAAAGTAAAGGAGGCTGAACACAAATGCACACCACACTTTACAGATATTTATTTGTAAAACTTTTGAAAACCATTTAGCATTTTCCCTCCACTTCACAATTATGTGCCATTTTGTGTTGGTCTATAACATAAAATCCCAATAAAATACATTTACATTTTTAGTTGTAACATGATAAAATGTGGAAAATTTCAAGGGGTAAGAATACTTTTTCAAGGCCCTGTAGATGGCGCCCCCTTGTGTTTCTATTACAGAAATCTCCCTGTCTCTTGCTGGAGCAGCCTTTCCTGCAGCAAATCCATATATTTTGATGGACTTTTATGGACTTTCATGATCCATTGCTTTTGGTGTTATGGTTTACTGTTTTTTTTACATTTTTATTTATTAATTTTTACCATCGCTCTGGGACTTTTCACTAGAGTCCTATCTTTGCGTCATATTCTTTTTTGTTTATAAACGGTTAGGTAGGGATGGGAGGGGTGGAGGAGCTGGACCAGCATAGACAGTAATTAGCCACAGAAAAGGAGAGGGCTTTGTGCTAGGGAATTGACTCTTCCTGGAGTAATACAATTTTCTAGCAGTTTCTAGGGCACATTGAAAGTGAATAAAAGAATTATGGAAAGGGAAAGTAATATTTGAAAATACATTTTCTGTGCTGTTACCAGCATTTTGTAAGTTGATGAAAGGGTCTCTTTAAAGTATAAAATATCACTGAAAAAAAGCATATTTATACCTTCATAAATGTTCACACACACAAACCATTACTGTATCTGCTGCTAAAGAATAGTGGGCTATATTACAATTGTGCAGGCGTTAGCTTGGAGAAGCATTAATTAAATAATTAGTCTTCATTAAATTAGAGGCTATAGGCTCAGACTGTGTTGCTTCTGTAATGTTAAAATACTTTAAATATTTTCCTGCAAAGCTTTACCCTGTCACAGCCTGTTTTTAGTTCACTATCTTCTCTTTCTGCTGCTCGCAGTGGGTTAAATTCACACTCACCTCCCAAAATCTGCCTCTTCCATCAGAGCTTGGCTGCGGTCTGCATTTTTTTTATTTAATATGATATAAATAGGTCTGTGTGTGGAGGTCTCGCTCACACTGCCAGGGCTGTGTGACCGCTATGGAACACCTCCGCATTTTTCTCCTGCTCGCCATTCTAGCTGTTGCGTGCCACAGCCTCAAGGCATGCCCCGCGAACTGTCACTGCCACGGGGGAGAACTGCAGCATGTTATCTGCTACAGCTCAGGGTTGGCTAAAATTCCCAAAGTGTCAGAGCAAACTCGCCTGCTTAACCTGCAAAAGAATTCCTTCCCTGTGCTGTCTCCCAACTCTTTTAAAGAGATGAAAGGTTTGGTGTCCCTGCACATGCAGTACTGCGGGATCCGAGAAGTAGCTACGGGGGCTTTCCGAGGTCTTAAGAGGTTGGTGTATCTCTACCTGTCCAACAACGACATTAGTGTGATCGGCACAGGAGCTTTTGATGATTTGCCTGAGCTCACTTATCTCTACATGGACAACAACAAGATCATTGACATACCCAAGGGGCTGCTGTCCCCACTCGCCAACCTGTTCATTTTCCAGCTCAGCCACAACAAGGTGCGTGAGCTGAAAGCAGGGACCTTCACTGGCGCCAAGGATCTGCGCTGGCTCTACCTGTCAGATAATGAGCTCACCACGCTGCAGCAGGGGTCCTTGGATGAGGTGGAAAACCTGGCCATCTTCCACTTAGATGGAAACCAGTTGAGCACTTACCCACTGGCTGCCGTCAGCAAGCTGAGGGTGGTGGAAGATTTTAAGATCTCCCGAAACCCAATCAAAGTCATCCCTGATTTTGCATTCCAGTCATTTGGGCGATACATGGAATCCCTCTCCATGGAACAAATGGGTATCGAGAAGGTAAGAGGTCAACATAAAACAACATGGACTGAAAAACCGCCACAAATTTGCAACCGGACGTGTTCTGTAATGTTGAAGACATTTCGTAGCTTCAGTTCTGAAATGCTTAGGGCAAGCTACAAAACATCTTCAACATTATGGAACAACTCCAGTTGAATGAGACTAACTCCTACTAAATATATCATGAAAAGTATAAATAAGAACCTTCACAGACAAAGATTGCTTTACATTTCAAGTTTTGTTGGCAATGCAAAGGGTTTGTTCCTCAAGCATGCCTCTAAGGCTGGTTTAGCCAAATATACGACCCCCATTGCAGTTCAAAGAGGTATTAAGGAACACTGCTTATTGGTTCTGTGCCAATTACCCCACCAAGATTCGAGGTGACCATAGAGCTTGCCAAGGCAAGGGATAATGGTCATTCTAGGAAGGAAAATAAGGTCGCTACAAAGGTTTAAGAGTTTTTTGGATGATATGATATGAAATGATATGAAATTAGTGTTTTATGAGCTTTTTGTAATGTTATATTTTACATTATGGAAATGTGTATCGTTTTACTTGAAAAATAAATAAATATTTAAATAATAAATAAAAAAAATAGTTTTTTGGAGGCAGTAAGTGTCCATTTCAAGCACCAAAAACTTAACATCTGTCCATTCTCCATCTATTATCCCAAGGATAAAAACACTCCCCAGTGGGACATAGGGTATTTTTTAGCAAAATCAGTTTCTCATTACTAACATGTAACAGGTCAAAACTGATGTCTGTTTGATATCTGCATGGAGAAAGGACTGCTTTGACCAGTTATTAAGCAGTCAATAGTTATTGCTCCTCCAGGCTTTTAAAGGACATACATTATCCATACCACTGGCCATTTTTTCTATCATTTAATGCAATCTCAGCAAAACCACAAAATTAAATTAGCTGTTGAAGCTCAAAATATATCTAAAGCCAAAATTTTTTTGGAAGGAGTAAAGAGTGGCTAAAGCCCCTGTCCTTTTTTGTGTCATCTGTGTCCCATTTAGAAGATTTCTGAGTACGATTTATAGAGACTTTGGAGAGGAAAGCTCTCCATGGTGAGGGACATGTCCTCTCATCCTACTGGAAGACTTACCTTCTTTCCCTGTTTTGGTGACGTCTAAACTCAAAATGCTTGCGTTTCCCTCCTCAGTCTCAGCTCTAAAGACATGTTGGGTTCATATATAGATTTTTAAATGCTTGTTTGAGATCTACATGTGTGCAGATGTTATACCAAAATCGTGCATTTTCATTGCAAGGACCAAAATCTATTCGTCATTAGCTTCCGTATTTTGAAAATGCGCCTTTTTTATATCTGAGTGTTGAAAGAGTTAATTTCCAGCTTCAAACTGCTGTTTCTCCTTCCTCCTGGATAGGAAAAGAGTGGCCAGTTTTTCCCCTTCAAGAACAGTCTGTTTATTGACACAATGTCTCACATGCACTGGCCTCCTCTGCTCCTCACAATGCAGTCCCTGTCTGGGGCTCAGAGGACTCGCGGGAGGGGCACCTGTGCTCTCTCGTTCCAAAATAGCAATGAGAAATTACGGATTAGCAAACAGAGACACTCTGAGTACAGGTCAGGAAAATTCAAAGGTATGATGGCTAACCTCTCAACTTTCCGAAACAGCAACTAAGGACATAATGTAAAGTCACGCAAAGGGCTGTACATAAACACAATAATCAGTGGTGGAACTAGTTGATATATTCCTTGACGTTGGGCAATGCAGTGATTAATTTCTAATTTTTCCAAGTCAGGAGACGATTGCATTATCCGGGTAGCATTTCTCAACCGTTTTTGGTCTCAACAACCTTTGAAAGTATGCAAAAACGTAAGACAAACCAGTCTAAAATGTAAAAACTATGAATGTTACTTATCAATAAGAAACCTGAGCCTGGGATGATGCAGACAACCACCATGATGGAAATAACTTCACATCAGAAATTCCCCCTTACATCAGTTCCTTCTTTACATCAGAACTCCAAATTCACATTAGAAGCCCCCATCACATCAGAAGTCCCCATCATTTCAGAATCCCTCTATCACATCAGAGGCACCCCTATACATGAGAGCCTTCATCATGTTATCGTTGCCCCTAAACATGTGTCCCCCCAACACCACAGAGCCCCCAATCACACAGTCTCCCCCATTACAGAGCCCCCAGTCCCACAGTCCCCACATCACAAAGCCTCCAATCACATGGTCCTCTCTTCACATCAGAGCCCTGCTTTTTTACTCCAGCAGTGCAGTAGAGCTTGGAAGGTGGAGGAGGTGGACTTCCATCTTCTCCTGAATGCTGGGGGCAGCCCTGCATGCTACCTTCCCTACATCAGAGTCTTGAGTTGCTATGTTGCAGGAGATGGTTGCCATCATTATAGCAGTGAATAATGCTATGCATCCTGGCCCTAGAGCATCATTGGTTGTTATGGTGCTGGAGGCCGGCCTGTCCTCACCATGGCAACTCATGAAGCAGACCCAAGGCAAATTAGGCTCCATGCTCGCGGCACACTGGGGAAACCCAGACAGTACCTTGGATGAGAAACATTGATTCAGGGTTTAGATGTGTGCAGACACCCAGCAGGCCAATATCAGGAGAAAAGTTTGATTTTCCCAAACGACCAACATTATTTCCACAAGACTTGCTTGGGTTCCTCGCTTACTAAGATATTGTACAAGTTCAGGAACAGGTGTTTCTATTGAAGAATTTACAATCACCTTCTGTAAAATGTTGGATTTCTGAAACTGGCAGTAAGTACAGTGAAAGATGATATTTAAAGTACACGTTCACGTAAAGTACATTCTAGTCCCACAGTATAAGATGCCTCACGAAAAAATTGTCATGTGATGGCATTGCAAAGATTTGAACCCTGTTTTAGATCAGCGATCTCCAACCAGTGGTTTGTGACACATACTGTATGTGGCTTTTAGCCATTTCAGGTGTTGCTTGTAAGAGTCTCTTGGAAGCCTTGGAAACACCAGTCTTGTTTAAACATCTGTCTGAAGAACCACTCAAGACCTACCTAGAATGACTGTATTGAACTGACCAATATTAAAGTTTTGGCAAATGGCCTTGATAGGGCCATGCGGTGCCGGGACAGGGTTGTCCAGCGTCGAGGGCTAAATGTGGAGCTGTGCCCTCCTCTCCTGCTCCAATGCATGTTGTAGATGGGTGTACCACCTTGCCTACTCTGGTATGCCCATAGTTGACATGGAGGGTGCACTGTGCATGCCTAGTCATTCACTTGTTTTTTAGCAGCTGGGGGTGGGTGGGCAGTTTCTCATGCAATGTGTGTTTTTCATATTGGCTGTGGGCAGTTGGGGTGCGGGAGGCAGATAGTGGGCATGATGGATAGTGTCGTGCAAACAGTAGCTGTTAAAGCAGATGAGTATTCTGCTTATACACACATGTAAATCTATAAAATGTAATCTATTAGAAACATTTTAAAATAACATAGGAAGAAATACAGTCTGCTCGAATTGCGTTGGAAAAGAAGAGAACTGTACCCAACATGCTCTGATCATTATCATGGCCTGATACATTTTATTCTTATCTATGTTACTTGAACATGTTTCAAATAAATTACATGTTATAGATTTACATGTGTGCATTAGCAGAATGCTGAAAAAGTGCCATCTAAACATTGTAGAGTATATTTAAAGATTCAGGGGTTTTGGCATTCATAACTGAGGTGTGACCATTTGGCTACTGTTTTTGGTAAAGCAGACTGAAAGTCGTGGCCCGGTATAGAGAAGGCCACAGTTCACTAGTTACGCACCACCAATCTGGAGCATGCACCGAGTAGTGCCCCCTCTCCCTGTTGGGTGCTGCAACCTGGGTGGCTGCTCCATCTGGGTTGGTCTGGGTAGGCATATCCATGGAGAGACAGACCTCTACAGGCACTGACTGCCATTAGGTATCGGGATGAAATCCTTGGACCCATTGTCAGACCCTACACTGGTGCAGTGGGTCCTGGGTTCCTCCTGGTGCACAAAAATGCCCGGCCTCATGTGGCGAGAGTATGCAGGCAGTTCCTGGAGGATGAAGGAATTGATACTATTGAATGGCCCACACGCTCGCCTGACCTAACTCCAATAGAACACCTCTGGGATATCATGTATTGGTCCATTCGATGCCGCCAGGTAACACCTTAGACTGTCCAGGAGCTCAGTGATACCCTGGCCAGATCTGGGAGGAAATACCCCAGGACACCATCCTTCATCTCGTTAGGAGCCTCCCCCGACATTGTCAGGCATGCATACAAGCACGTGGGGGCCATACAAACTACTGAATACCATTCTGAGTTGCTGCAAAGAAATTTCAGCAAAATGGACTAGCCTGCTGCATCATTTTTTCACTTTGATTTTCGGGGTGTCTTTGAATTCAGTCCTCTGTAGGTTGATAATTTTCATTTCCATCAAACGATGGGGCATCCTTATGTTCCTAACACATTACCCAGTCCATGTCAGTATAGATATCCAGCAGGAGATTTTTCTGCATTGAGATCTGATGTGTTTTCAAACTGTTACTTTAATTTTTTTGAGCAGTGTATGTAGTGCAATGGCTGAAATAATCTAGTCAATTTTCATCCAATTAATTAGGCCTTTCAACTACTCAGATGTTGGTAAATCTAAAGGAGAGTTTACTTTCATGTAGTATGATCAGCCAATATTTAGTATGGTTCATTGAACTACTGTAATCTGTATAATGATCATTGAATAAATATGCTCAATCGTTTTGGTCAAGTGTGCACCTTCATGCACTAAACGGGCACCCGGACCTTCATACAAAAGGAAACTTCCCTTTTGGTCGAGCTGCCCTTTAAATCTGCACTTCGCTCCCCCTCCCAGGTTTGGCAACCACTTACCTAATGCTATGTTGTGCAGTCCAGCTTGACCTACTCACTGCTATGGCTAGTAAACATTCATGGTGGCCCCCAGCCATCTAGAATAGTACAACCCTGAATATAATAATGCTCCTACTTACTTCCAGCATTACTGGAGTGGAAACCAATTGTTTTTCACATCCTAGCAACAAATGAGGACATGGCGTGCTAATTGAGAATTTATAACTGTATGGCCCAAATGGCCTACAGTTATTTATTTCAGGTACTTATATAGTGCTGTCAATTTACACAGTGCTTTACACTTATATATTGAACATTCACATCAGTCCCTAACCCTCAAGGGGTGTGCAATCGTCCCTAACTTACATTCATGCATACACATATTATGGCCAATTTAGACAGGATCCAATTAACCTACCAGTAGGTCTTTGGAGTGTGGGAGGAAACCAGGCTACCTGGAGGAAACCCATGCAAGCACAGGGAGAACATGCAAACTCCATGCAGGAGGCACCATGGTCAGGGATCAAACCCATGATCCATTTACTGCAAGGCAGACGTGCTAACCACCAAGCCACTGTGCCACCCATGTTATGACAATAAAATTTGAGAACATTTTACAAATTTCCTGTATCTTTACTACCTACAGAGGCTCTTTGACTGCATAGTTTATTTTCTGGAAAAGGTGAACTTAGCCTTTAAATGAGCATCAGCTTTTATTTGAGAAAATCCATTTAAGATGATCCACCTTTCACCTAATCTTCTGGTGGCTGGACTGGACGTTGTTCCTCTCATGCCTAAAGGCAGCCTAAGCTTGGCTGAAGCATCTCAGTAGGATCCCAGATGGAAATTTCCAATGACATTCTTTAACCAGCTGAAGAATGTGGGGAGCACACGGAGTGGGTGAGGAATCTGGAGAGGGGGATGTAGACGTGTGTAATGAGCGGGGAAGAGGTGGAGTGTTTGTTCCTCCAGCAGTGGCCAAACCTTCACATTTTTCGCTTTAGTTTTCAGAAAAAGCTTTTGTTGGAGTCACGGCCCTGAAGAGTCTGAACGTTGAAGGAAATAAGCTAAGCCAGCTTCCTGCCAATGCCCCATTTTCCTCCCTGCAGAACCTGACACTAGCAAACAACCCTTGGCACTGCTCCTGCCAGCTGGCAGCTCTCAGAAGGTACATGAAAGAATCATACAGAGATGAAAATATCTCCCGTAACATGCCACCTCCCAATCCTAACTATGCCTCTTCCAATTTAGGTGGATTGACGGTAGCCGCTCTCGCCCAGATGCCACTTGTGCGAGCCCAGCTCAATACCGCGGGCAACAGCTACGAGACACAGGAGCCTTCCGTGGGTGTAAACAGCCGGTAAAGAAATCAAAAAAAGGAGAACGACATTAAATAGGTAATACAGCCAGTACAGGTATACTTGAACAAAAAAAACAAGGCTGGATGGGACTTTTTAAGCATTTTACATATGTATTAATATAAAACAAAGTCTATTGGAACAGTATAGGTATCTCAAAACATTAACGATAAAGGGGTCTCTTTACAGAACATTTGCTGTGCAAATCTCAGAAGCATTTGTGAAAACTGAACAAAATGTCGCTGTAATTTTTCTAAGAGATTAATTCCTGTATCATCGGCTCCAACTAGTGGTCAAATGCAGTACTGTTTTCTCATGAAGATTTTTCAGAAAACTATACTGCATGTTGGCCACTAGGTGGAGCTGACAATACAAGTATTAATTTTAGAGAAAATATTGGGACATTTTGTTCAGCTTGCATGAATGCTTCCGACATTTGTGCAACAAATGCTTTATAAAGACACCCCAAAATGTATATAAATCCTAAGAATGAACATGTCTTATATGTTATTCATACCATGAAAGTGGTAGTAAAGTTGTTTTTTTTCACTTGTACCTACAGGTAAGCCTATAATAAGGCATACCTCTAGGCAGGAGTGGACTGACAACTCATGGGGCCCCTGGGCAATAGGGGATCATGGGGCCCCTGTGTCCTTGCCCAAACTCAAAAAAGCCTATGAAAAAGGTACCAGGGGCATCTCATGGGGCCCCCTACTGACCCCGGGCCCTTGGGCAGTGCTCGAGTTTCCAAATGGTCAGTCCGCCCCTGCCTGTAGGTACTGTAAATATCTCCTAAACCTGCACTGTGTAGGAGACATTTTCTTGTAAAGGAGCACCAGCGCATGCGCTCTGTGCTGTTCCTTCAGAGCTGTGTGCCTTAAAAAGTGACTCAAGAGCGCATGCTCGGGAGTGACGTCATTGAGGCTTTGCCATTCAAGTCTCTGGAGCCCACGAACCCGGAAGAGAGACCAGGTGAAGATGGAAGCCCTGTCAGTGGTGGAGGACTTCGTTTTAAGGTGAGTTTCACATAATGTACTAGTATGGGATGCATACTAGCACGTTATGCTATTGTCCTGCAGAATTGTTTTTTTTTTAAAGGTTGCGGTTTACTACAGCTTTAGCACCACAAAAACCTACTGATCCTGCCAGAAATCTAGTAAGCTCTTCGTTTTTTGTTGAAGTCTTATCAATTATACGGCGTTGTGCCTGCAGCATGTGTACACCCCCGTATGCACCTGTCAACTGCAATTAAAGGGGGTAGTAATTGGAGAGTGGTAAAAACATGGCTCAGCCATGGAGTATTGTGAGTATGACCTGCGCAAAGGACTGAACAATTAGACTGGCTGCTGATAGCAAAATCACAAATGTGTACCGGTGAACAAACACGTGAGTGTAAACATAAAAATTTCTGCGCTGCCTCTCCCAAAAAAATGACTAAAATAAATACAGTGAAGGAAATAAGTATTTGATCCCCTGCTGATTTTGAATGTTTGCCCACTCACAAAGAAATGATCGGTCTAAAAATCGAATGTTCGGTGTATTGTAACACTGAGAGACAGAATAGCAACAAACAATTCAAAAGAAATGCATGTCTAACAAATGATGACTGATCTGCATGTTCATGAGGGAAATAAGTATTTGATCCCCTATCATTCAGCAAGATTTCTGGCTACCAGGTGTCTTTCATACAGGTAACAAGCTGAGATTAGAAGCAGTCTCTTAAAGGGAGTGCTGCTAATCTAATTTTGTTACCTGTATAAAAGACACCTGTCCACATGAGCAATCAAACAATCAGATTCCAAACTCTCCACCATGGAAAAGACCAAAGAGCTGTCCAAGGATGTCAGGGACAAGATTGTAGACCTACACAAGGCTGGACTGGGCTACCAAACTATCACCAAGCAGCTTGGTGAGAAGGTGACAACAGTTGGTGCAATCAATCATGGTGCAAATGGAAGAAACACAAAACAAGTGTCAGTCTCCCTAGGTCTGGTGCACCATGCAAGATCTCACCTCGTGGAGTGTCAATGATCATGAGAACAGTGAGGAATCATCCCAGAACTACATGTGAGGATCTTGTCAATGATCTCCAGGCAGCTGGGACCACAGTCACCAAGGAAACAATTGGTAACACACTACGCCGACAAGGACTGAAATCCTGCAGTGCACGCAAGGACCCTCTGCTCAAGAAAGCACATGTCCAGGCCCGTCTGAAGTTTGCCACTGAACATCTGAATGATGCAGAGGAGGACTGGTTGGAAGTGTTGTGGTCAGATGAGACCAAAATCGAGCTCTTTGGCATCAACTCAACTCGCCGTGTTTGGAGGAGGAGGAGGAGGAATTCTGCCTATGACCCCAAGAATACCATCCCAACTGTCAAACATGGTGGTGGAAACATTCTGCTTTGGGGGTGTTTTTCTGCTAAGTGGGCAGGACAACTGCAATGCATCAAAGGGACGATGGACGGGGCAATGTACCGTCAAATCTTGGGTGAGAACCTTCTTCTTTCCAAGAAGTTGAAAGTTCCAAAAAAAACCATCCGTATCCGGAGTGAATATTAAGTGATACAGTAGTAAATCTTCTTATCTATAACAATTCTCTGTCCGTAGTGCTCCAATTAATGCTCCCCCTCCAGAGCACTCACCACAGATAACTGAGCACCTGGAATGGTAGGTCAAATATCACAGAAGATGTTGCAGCGCTCTCCTGCAGGACAGATGGCCGTCTGTGTGGTCTTAACACCTCTTGTCAAGGATCCGGGTATGACCAGAGATGTGTGGACCGACACAGGGAAACGCAGACTTCAGGTATAGTATAAAACAATACAATTTATTAAAGGCTAACATAAACACAGTGTAAACAAACCAAACCTCCAACAGATAATAATATGTACAACACCAAACGTAGTCAGGTGGGCCGGGTCGGTAGCAAACGGGCAGACAAGGTACAAGGAGCAGGCGGAAGAGTGGTCAGGAATAGCCGAGGTCGGTACAGGCAGAGTTCATGCAGAGTCAGGATCAGGCAGGAAGCAGACAGGATGCAGGTACAGGGGCTCATGGGAAGAATACACCAAGGCACTGACTGCAGGCCTGGCCATTCCTTAAATACACCTCCTGCAATCAGCCTCAGGTGATGGCTTGATTGCAGGAGTGAGCTTCTGGCTGCTGAGAGCACCCGCTGGCCAGCCCTGGTACTGCAGCCCACACGGCAGGTGAGTCCCACTACCAGTGGTGAATCCATTCCTGACACCTCTATATGCTGATGACAGACTCCATAGTGGAAACACCTCTAGATTATCGTTTGCAAGAAAACTCCTCCAGAACATCCACAGCTCCTGATGAGATCAGATGACAAAACGTGTAGGACGGGGCTTGACAGAAATTGCTTTTTTGCTGGGATTTAAAGTGCCATACACATGGTTTTATGTAAGTGCAATTTTAATGTTTTTTACCTAATAAATACTGTGTTACGTTATGGAAGTTTTCCTTTGATGTTTTTACGGTGGTGGAGGAGTACTGTGGATGTTCTGGAGGAGTTTTGTCGCAAACGATAATCTAGAGGTGTTTCCACTATGGAGTCTGTCATCAACGTATAGAGGTGTCAAGACCACACAGACGGCCAACTTTCCTGCAGGAGAGCGCTGCAACATCTCATGCGATATTTGCCCTACCATTCCAGGTGGTCAGTTATCTGTGGTGAGTGGGGCTATGGAGGGGGAGCACTAATTGGAGCACTACGGACAGAGAATTGCTATGGATAAGAAGATTTACTACTGTATCACTTAATATTCATACCTTATTCGGATGGGTTTTTTTGGAAATTTCAACTTCTTGGAATTTTTATATGTTTGAACAATATTGGGACATATATATATCTATATATATACAGATATATATACATATATATATTGTTTTATACAAATTTCACTGTATACACAGTTTTATGGCATTGTATATGTAATTTTTTTAGCACCATTAACGTTTAAGCACCTTGTTTTACATATTGGTTCATCTAGGACTTAGTCACTGGGGAGGAGGGATACAATCGCCAGCCCGCGGGGCATTATAGTACATGCACATTTGTGGGGCCTTTTTGTGTAGCAGAGAGTTCATTATTTATTTATTTTTGGGAGAGGCAGCTCAGCAATTTTTATTTTTACAGCCGTGGAGTTTGACCGTCCCCTCAACCGCTAGTATGAAGGAGCCCTAAGAAACAAACCAAAGCAGGTTCAACAAACTAAAACTCCACTTTCTTTTAGAAACGCACCATTTGCCCACTGCGTTGTTACACTTTTTTTTTCTCTACAGGCTCCAAATGGACAGTCGGGGGAACTGTGACCCGGGTGACCAGTAAACTACTGACACGTAGGACCTTCAAGATGCTCTTCCAATAACGATGGAGCCACCTTGTATCTCTACAGCTGCCATTTTGCATTTACCAAAGCCATTCCACCATGTATGCATGTAAACTATGTGACCAACTAACAGCCATTGCACTCCTAATCATGTGACCAACTAGGTATGTACATATAAATGTATATATGATATAAAATATATAGAAATAAATACATACACAGTAATGACAACTAAAACCATTTTCAATAAATGTCCACGGTCTCATAACAGCTTGATTCATGTCAGACAAATAAATCAATTGAAAAAAAAAAATAGCGAGTCCGTTAAAGTGACCGATGTTTACCGTGTAAAAATAATAGGAAAACCATGAAAGACAAAAATGATGGTCAATAAATAAAAGGTCAGTCCAGCCAAAAGTGACATTGTAGTCTCCAGTCCCGCCTGTACCCCTCGATCATTACAAAAAACTTTCACTGCAGATGGACAGAGCTAAGGTTGCTACAAGGACCACTCACTAGTCCTGAGACATATTGAACCCTCAAGATACAATCAGCCCTCAGAGGTCCACTATAGCTGAAACAGCAGTTTCGGGTGGTCTGGCCCTTTAAGACCATCAATTAAAAAAACATTAATTGGAAAACTGTAATAAAGGGACATTTACAACTAACATAGCGCTTGGACTAATTTATGTCCACAGCAGCATATAAAAAGGTGGTGGGATTTTCTCATGAATTAAAGTGGAAATGCTAGACATGTGCAGAACAAAAACATTTGTTTCCGTTCGGATTGATTCGCTAAGTTACTCATTTTGCTGCATTCGTAACAAAATTTGCTTCGTTTAGTTTCATTTATGCGTTTTCGGTTCAAATTTTTCTAATGGATTCAAAGCATTCATATCGATTTTAACCACTTGCCCTCTGGAGCATTTACACCCTTCCCGAGCAGTCCATTTTTTGTGATACGGCGCTTCGCTACTTTAACTGACAATTGCGCGGTCATGCAATGCTGTACATAAATTACCAATCTTTTCCCCACAAATAGAGCTTTCTTTCAGTGGTATTTGATCACCTGTGTGGTTTTTATTTTTTGCGCTATAAACAAAAAGAGACCGACAATTTTGAAAAAAAAACAACTATTTTTGACTTTTTTGCTATTAAACACGTCCAATAAAAAAATTGAAAAAATCAAAATTCGTCATAAATTTAGGTCAAAGTGTAATCTGCTAAAAAAAAATTCTAATACATGTAAATTAATTGGTTTATGTTAAAGTTATAGCATCTACAAATGGCGGTATGTATATTGGATTTTTTTTTTTCATACTAGTAATGGTGGTGATCAGCGACTTATTGCGGGACTGTGGGACTACGGCGGGCATTCTGACTAATTGCCACTGACATCCCCAGTGACACCAATACAGTGATCAGTGCTAATAAAAAGCACTGACACTGTACTAATGACACTGGGCAGGAAGGGGTTAAAATCTGGGACGATCCAAGGGTTAACTGTGTGCTGTTTTATATAATGTGCTGTGTGTGTTTTACTAGGGAGACAGAGAAATACACAGCAGCATGTCCTTACTCGCACGAGTGCCATTTGGATGTCAGTGGCAGTTAGTCAGTTCCCACCCAAAATGCCCACCCCAGTCCTGCTATAAGTTGCTGACCGCTGCCATTACTAGTATCCCCCCCCCCCCTTTACCCCCCATCCACAGTCCAAATTCTTTCCAAGAACTCCTATATTTTTCCATCTATGTCAACACCCCAATTCTTCTGCCACCTCTCTCTCTTTCCTTTCTATGGTACCCCATAACTAGTCGGTAAATCTATAGACACTTTAAACTTTGAAACTCTCCAAAATCTACTACTTTAACCCCTTCACGCCTAAAGGTAAAACAAATCTAAATGCCTAAGCACAATTCTGCAATGTTGACATGTGTTAGTAAAACCGTACATATCATCACAACTACTTTGTACATCCAGGTGGATTATACCGTGTTTTTTTAGGACAAATTGGGCTTTCATTTGGTGGTAAATGGTAATGGATATCTCCTGATTTCTTTTTATTATCAAAAGGAAAACTGGCCCAAAATAGTAAAAAAAAATGTTTTTTTTATTTAGCTGTGTGTTTCTTGTTACTACCATAACCTACCACCAAAGAACAACCCAAAATAAAATTTCCAGCTCTTGACGATTGCAGCGATACCACATATGTGTATGTTATTTGTACCCGTAGTACAGCCCAGAAACAATAGTGCTCATTTTGGGTTTTTTTTACCTAACGCACACTGACACTAACTGACACTGATACCAATTTAAAAAAAAAATCCTGACCTTTTAACCTTGACCTTTGACCCTGACCCAAACACTTACCGTGGCACTGAACTAGATCAAACCTTGATCTAGGTATTTTTTCTTTATTTTTTAATATTTACAGTATATATATATATATATATATATTTTATTTAACAAACATTTTTTTTTCTCTATGCCTGGAGTTAAGAGAGATACAATGTATCTCTCTCCTCCATTCATAGAGAAAAAAAAACAAGGGGGACAGGCTACACAGTGACTGATCACTGTGATAGCCATTCAGAGGCTATCACAGCAATCATGTGACCCAGAATCGGGAGTCCCGGGTCACGATCGTTAGAATGGGACCCGGGGCTCTCAGTGACACCCTGGTCTTTGTGGTGGGAGTGCGCTGTGCGGCACGTTCCCACCACAAAGACAGGTACGCAAATATACGACCCCACGGAAAAAAGCCAAGTTCTGTCGGGCAGCATATTTATGTGACATCGGCACAAAGGGGTTAAACTTCTACCACTTCCCTATATCTTTTAGATAATTAAAAGTTGTGCCAACTACTCTACACTTCTCTATATGTTTCCATTTTATCCTTTTTCATATGATATAACTCTATCCTGTTTATGTATTCCACTCTCTTAATCCAATATTTTATTTTTGGGGGCTCCTGAGATAACCAGAATTTAGGAATAAGACTTGTTTTTATATTGTTTCACCCACGGGTCCCTCTGTACAATCGTCCCCGACATCTCCTGTATATAATGAATTATTTCCTGCCAGAACATCTGAATTTTAGGGCATCCCCACCATATATGTGCCATTGTTCTCTTATTCCCACACCCTCTCCAACATAATGGTGAAACATCAGCTCGCTGTTTATGCGCCACACTCAGGGTGATATACCATCTTGCTAAGCACTTGTAATTCATTTCAACTGTGTTCATATTTATCACCTCGTGTGTTAATTTAAATATCTTATTTTTTTGTAGCTCATTCAATTTTTGTTCCCAGCTCCTTTTCCCATTTCTCTTTAACTTTAAATTTCTTATAGTATATCCATCAGGGCCTGGGCTCTTTCCTGCAGCCATACTCTTCAATGTCAAAATGATTTCCTCCTGAGAGATAGCTCTCTCTAGTGTCTCGAACTTTTCTTCTGAGATTCTTGGTAGGCGTACTTCCTCTAAATATTTCTGCTTTTTTTCCTTCCTTTCGTCCTGTTTCTTTCTGGTCCCCAAGAAACAGCCTACTATAATATTTTTGAAACGTATTAGCGATATCAGTGGTGGTATACATCATTTCTCCTTTTTCATCTTTAATTTTTTCAATATAATTTTTTTATTTCTTTTCCTTTAATCATTTCATTAGATGTTTCCCTGGTTGATTCCTCCACTGGTATCGATCTTTTGAGACCCTGTTAAAAATCTTCCTTGTTTCCAATTCCATAAGATCCTTTACTTCTATCTCTTTTAAGTTTTATCTTCTGGTGTATTTCTGCATTCACTGTCTTTTTATGTAATTAGGTGTTCTTGCACGGCAAGACCACTTCCTGTTATCTCACATATATATTCTTATTATTATAGCCAAATTTACCACCCTAACTCCTCCCACAGTTTTTACACTACATAGACAGTAATATACCGAAACGTGCGGATTGTTCCCGATTGGTGTGCTATTACTTTGTGGAACGTTTCGCCGTATGGTTCACGAAATATCGGCGTTTTTGTGGTGAAATTGGTCCCATAGGAATGAATGGCGGAATGTTCAAAACTAGAGTGGGAGCTGACAACAGCTAGAGTGTGAGTTGAAAAATCAGGACATGATATCTAAACTGCCATCACTCCCTCATTTTCAAGCCCACCTACACAAATCTTATATCAAAACGTTCAGCTATCCCTGCTGCCATTAAAAATGTCCACGTCTAAGCCATAGTCCTGATAGTTTTCACAATATGACCATTTGTTTGCAACTCACGCCGCTCATTGACATTCATTGAAACTGCACCTCAAATTTGAAGGGCAATCTCTAAACTGCGACTGTGCCTTCATTTTTAATATTTCAGAGACATGCTATGCATCAAAATGTAGGTCTGGGTCTTGTGATTCTTAGGTGTAGGATTTAAACTACAACCGTTTGAAGATGGCAACCGCCGGTCAAGTGAGCAAGTTGGAGTAGTTTGTTTTTAACCGCTCTTCTCTGCCCTTGCTGTAGAGTGTGTTGCCATAGGAACCCAGGTGTGTGAGCAGGCAGCAGAGTTACAAAAGCTACTCCGCCCAGTTACTCCGCCCACTCCAGTTGTAGACTACTGGTGGAGGCAAGAACACTTCACACAATTTCCCCAGAAATTGTAGCTTTTCTAGTTCTAAATTATACAACTCCTCCATCACAAGCCCTCTTTTTCTCCTGCTCTTTATTTTTTTCCGCCCCCATCGAAATCAGAATTCCTCTGATATATATCTTGTGAGCCTCCCATATTGTAGCCCAGATACCTCCTCAGTCTCGTTCAATGCAAAAAATTGTTCTGATTCTTTCCTTATCCTTTTCTCTAATTCCGGGTCTTGTATAAGCGACTTAATCTCCACAATGCTGCTCTATTCCACTCCTCTCCTACCCGTAATCTCATTGTGACAGGTGCATGGTCTGACACAGACATAGTCTCAATGTTACACCTAACCAGTGACTCCAATTGTCTGTGTTCGACCATTATGTAGTCCAATCGTGAAAATGATCTGTGCACTGGAGAGAAAAAGGTATAATCCCTTTCTCTTGGATGTTTCAGTCTCCACTTGTCTATCAATTGACATTGATGTAACTTCTTTTTTAGCAATTTAATTTTTTTACCTCTTTCTCTCTACGCATCTGATGACGTATCCATCCATGGATCCAAACAAATATTAAAGTCTCCTGCCAAGATCAGCCATCCTCTTTTGAAATCATTGAGTTTTCTTAAAATACTCTCCAGAAATACTGCTGGATTATTATTCGGACAATAGATGTTAACTAAGGTACAGTCAACTCCTTGTGTCTTTTAGTCGGAGAGTTTAAACCTTTCACATTATGTGTTATAACGTTAATCAAACTAATTTCTTTCCCCTTTCCTCTGGATTTCCCTTCACAAGGACAAAGACAGAGATCATATGGACCCAGGCTATCCCCCCCCCACCTTCCTTCTCCCCCTCTTCTTTCTCACCCCCCTCCCCTCCTCCTTGCCCCTCCCCCTCAACCTTCCACCCTCCCCTGTCCTTTCTTTTATTCCATTTAAAAAAAAACCTCTTGGCCTAAATATTGCCCTAGAATCTGTCGTGGGTCTTTCCCACTATCAATTCCTACGTTGGGGAGTGGCTCTGGACACACACACCTACTCTGCCCCCTATCCCACGGCATAGGGGATCCAGAGTTTAGGAGCAAGTTTGGTCTCCAGACGACCTGCCAATTCCTGCTAATCTTCCTCATAGGTCCTGCTGCCTATCTAGTCCACCCACTTTATTCTGTAAGGGGGATCATGAAACCAGTGGGGAGAAGCAAGAGAAGAAAGGAGGAACCATGAAAGAGGAGTAGGAGAGAGAAGAAAAAATCTGAATCAGAAAAACAGGGTCACCTTCCATCATTCAGGAGGGGTTCCTCTATGTTAGTCAATTCATCTGCCATTGCAGTGGGTGTGCTCAAAACATATTTGCCAGGGTGTCCTGGATTGCTTGTAAAGATGCTAATTGGTTGTATTCAATGATCTCAGTTATTCTTTAGCCAACAAGATTTCTTTTGCATTGTAACCACCGACAAAAACACATAACCAGCCGTTCACATTAGCAGGTATTTTTATTAAAAATAAGGCAATTGTTAAAATAAACTTGTTCTACACATTCAGTGAGGTCCGCTAATTGGTGCCAGATACAGACTGTTGATATATCTATGACTGCCACCCCGCTGCTGTTTCACATGCAGTCCAATGAAAATTTGACTTAATGCCAGTAATAATTCTATACCGGCTTAAGGTATTTCCAGAGTAGGTAGTGGGCGTCCATCTGGTGTGCGGTAGAGAAAGAAGTGTTAAAATCTAAGTTTAGTTAAAATGTTTTTTTAAAAATTAGCACAAGGGATGGTACATACATTCAATAGAAAGTGTCCCTTGTTTGCTGGCTGGTCACTTTTTTGAAATCTGAAGTCTTCTGCCAAATCCACCCCCCACCATACCCATACAGCCATAATCTTCTGGTGCTGCAGTGTTGACTATGCCAGCCCCTTTTGGTGCTCTATAAATGGAGGACAGGTAGGTTCATACTCACTTCTCCATTGGTAGCTAACTCAGATTGCCACCATGCTGAAGATCTACAGAGATGAAGACCATTCAATGGGGTTGATTTACTAAAGAAAAATAGACTGTACTTTTCAAAGTGCAGATGCACTCTGCAAGAGCAGTTGCTCCAGAGCTTAGTAAATAAGAAGACACTCTGCTGACTTCCATCCAATCATGTGCAAGCGAAAATGCTTTTTTTTTTTTAATTTTCCTTGCACGTGATTGGGTATTCTTTGCAAATTAAAGCTTTACCTCATTTACTAAGATCTGGAGCAACTGCACTTGCAGAGTGCAAATGCACTTTGCAAAGTGCACAGTCTATTTGCCTTTAATAAATCAACCCCTATTACCCAAAACTGCTCGTTGGAGCTTACAAAGGGTTGAGATAGGGTTATCAATACATGGGCAAAGTACAAGTTTGCTTTAGAGCAGGGTCTCCAAACTTTCAAAACAAAGGGCCAGTATACTGTCCTTCAGACTGTAGGGGGGCCGGACTGAGGGAGTAGAAATTATCCTGATGTAAGTGGGAGTAAACAATGCCCTTTAGTTTGGGTCAGTGGTAGGAATACTGCCCCATTGTTGGTGTCATTAGGAGGAATTTTTTCCCTTCATTGGTGTCATTGGGAGGACATGTGCCCAATTGTTGGTGTAAGTTGGAAGAATTGTGCCCCATTGCTGGTGTAATTGGGAGGAATTGTGCCTCTTTGTTGGTGTCATTGGCAGGAACTGTGCCCCATTGTTGGTGTAAGTGGGAGGAATTATGCCCTATCATTGGTGTCATTGGGAGGAACTGTGCCCCATCACTGGTGGCAGTGGAAGGACATATGTCCAATTGCTGGTGTCAATAGGAGGACAGATGCCCAATTGTTAGTGTAGGTAGATGGAATAGTGTCCTGAGGGCCAGATAAAAACAAGCAAAGGACCACAGTTTGCAGACCACTGCTTTAGAACAATTTTGTTGCTGGGAATTTTTTTTTCCTAGAAAAAAAAAGTGTTCATTTTCACCCCTCTGTCGGGAAGTGACTCGGACTGTCACTATGCTGAAGATCTATAGCAGCTTCTGAAGACCATATAGCATCTGAACGGTCCCCCACTGTAAGCTGTAGTTTTCCTTGCTGGCTGCTACATCACTACTCCTGTAGCAATATAGGTATCAGCAGAAGGAACCAAAACACATGGTGGGGACATGAGCAACCATTGCTCTTGCAAGTGTCAAATGTGAACATTCTGTCAGAGGTTTTAACCTTTCAGAAAAGTGACAATCCAGGCCAGTGGAGAGAAGTATGAAAAGTCTTCTTTTGCAGGGACGCTTTTGTAGGAAACTTTTCCAAGCAACGGAGTTCTCCAAACTCAACTTGACATTTTTAATTGATAATATTTAAAGCAAACCTGTGATCAACTCATACCTACTAAGTAATCGTAGACCCAAAAAGCAGATACTATATGCCTCGCACAGGTCCACTGTACTGGGAGCCCGAAAACCAAAGATGTTCTATCAGCAAAGCTCAACATTCCCTTTACACTTCCCTGCCTCAAACTACTGGCCATGGCTATCATGGTCACCCTACCTAACCAACAGTGAGGTGTGGATAGCAGAAGAGGGCAGGCTTGAGCTCAGCATGAATCTTCCTGCATGTCATAGTAAGAAAATTCCATGGTACGCAAATTCTGCTTCACATGACTTAAATTGGGAATTGAGCGTGCAACGGTTGTGTATTCTGGGTACAGAGGCCAAATAATTCTCCAGTTACACTGACTACAAGATTTATCTGATATCAACTTCCCAGTGCAGAGCCATAGTATTAGGTCATGTGGCCCTATGATATATGTTGGACGGGGGTATGTATGTCCCTATGATATATGGTGGATGGATTTATATATGGCCCTAGAATATATGGTGGATGGGTGCATGTATGGCCCTAAGATATATGGTGGACGGGTACATGTATGGCCCTATGACATACGGTAGACAGGTGCATGTATGGCCCTAGGATATATGGTGGACGTGTGCATGCATGGTCCTAGGATATATGGTGGACGTGTGCATGCATGGTCCTAGGATATATGGTGGACGGGTGCATGTATGACCCTAGGATATATGGTGGACGGGTGCATGTAAGACCCTAGGATATATGGTGGACGGGTGCATGTATGACCCTAGGATATATGGTGGACGGGTGCATGTAAGACCCTAGGATATAAGGTGGACGGGTGCATGTAAGACCCTAGGATATAAGGTGGACGGGTGCATGTATGATCCTAGGATACATTGTGGACAGGTGTATGTATGGCTCTATGATATATGGTGGATGGATGCATGTATAGCCCTAGGATATATGGTGGATAGGTGTGTGTATGGCTCTATTTTTTTTTATAGGCCAGCTAATATTAGTTTGCACTGACAAGGGGCAGGATTGCTTTCTAATTACTGATAGATTTTAGCTGGTGTCCTGGCTTTCCATGCCGTTTTTCACCTACCTTTCTTCATGTGTTCAATACTTTTTTCCTGTATTATTCCATTTTATTACACATAACTTAATTTAAAAAAAATATTTATTTTGGTTTCTTTGTATGTATGGGTTGCATGAGAAAAATGGTGGCATGTTCAATACTTATTTTACATGCTGTATATGGTAGACAGGTGCATGTATGGCCCTATGATATATGGTGGGCAGGTGTATGTATGGCTTTTTGACATATGATGGATCAACACATGAAAACTGCAAATTATGACCTCTTTTGAAGATGCTAGTTTTCTGGCTGTGGTGCTGACCCATTTGCTTTTTTGAGTCTTGGACTGAATACAAGTATGCAGATAAGTATGCCGGTTTTCTTTTTTTTTTTTTATATCCCTGAGCTTCATACTTGTTCTACAGACTCAAAGTACTGAATGGTTCAAGCCTAGAAGCAATAAACTAGCGATTTTGGTAATGACAACCCCCATGTATCTCTTCTGGGTTTACTTTCAAGTGGATCTAAGTTTTGACCTTTAGGCCCCGTTCAATGGCACTAGCGGTGCAGACTGAAGAACTTTGGGGACACAAGTTAAGGACGTATTTGATTGCCCACAAAGCCTTAGGATGGACAAGGAGCAACTTTCCCATCTGGACAAGCAAGGTGCAGAATCTGCTCTGGAAGAAGCAATGGAAAGTGCTTAACATTCACAGTATAAGGCACATCACGGTATTTACAGCCTAAAGAGCATGTTCATAATTCATACTCATAAGCCCCATATAAAGGACGGAGCAGCACCTCATTTAATAAAGCTTGTCGTAAAAACAGTAAATGGAGTATGAAAGAGTAAGGAGTGACTAAAAACTAGGCCAGGAGGAATATGAAAACTGTAGATCTCATTATGAAAATATAAAAGCTGAGAACCATTTTTTATGCCCACAGCAGCCAATCTAACCTGCACTAGATTAATAGCAGAGGCCTGGTATAAGAAGCAGCAATGATTAATGAATGGTTAAGCAATGATATAGTGCAATATAATGCAGATAAAAGTGAAAAAAGACTGCTAACTATGTGACTTGACCCTTTCCTGACTGGTCTACACTCGGAAGAGGTTATATAATGATCATGATGAATGAACATAAATCGTCTTTTTCCACATTCATTTTTTCACTTCTAAGTCCCAGCACCTGGAGAATACCAATCACAGGTCACCAACCAAACGGGAAGGGTAGGAAGTCTCTAATGAAGGGTGCTACATTTTGAGGTCAGGACAATGCTCTTGGTTTGGACATGAAGGGCTCCTCATAACTTCAGCTGCTTCTCCACCATTTCTCTCAGTTTGAACTTTTGGATCTGAACAGAACAAAGAACAGTATAAGGTTGACATGAGTACCCAACCAACACATACACCGCATATCAATTTACGATGTCGCCTCCAAGTAAAGTCAGCACATCCGTCCCAAAATTACCTTTCCAGAAATTGTGAGAGGGTACTCATTCACGAAGACTATGTAACGAGGGATCTTAAAATGAGAAATCTGTTGGAAAAGAGAGAGTTGGAAAATGAGATCAGGGAAGTAAACCTTAAAGCAGTAATCCAGTCATTTTTCAAAAATAACTTGCCTGAACTGTTCAAAAATGAAAAAAAGCAGCTATTCTTTTTTTTCTCGTCTCCCCCCTTTGACCTCAATATTCGCCTGCATTGTCTACCACTTATTTAATCTGCAGTTCTGTCCAACTTCTATGTCTTGCGTATTGCGAATTTCTGTGAATTCCTAAATGAAGAATTTTTTAAAAAGGCAGCTATTCGCTTTAGAAAACACCTTGGGGTTGATTTACTAAAGGCAAATAGGCTGTGAACTTGGCAGTACACGGCAAGTACACTGAAAGTGCAGTTGCTCTTGATCTGAGGAGGACATGCAGGAAAATAAAACAAAAAAACAAAAACATGATTTTTTTGTTACTTACCATGAAATCCCTTTCTCTGAGTTCATTGACAGACACAGCCTCTTCTTCTTTATCCATTGTTAACAGGGTTTTATAGCCCCACCTATAGGAGTAGTACTCTAGGTAGGAAAAAACTCGGTACCTTCTATGGGCAGTCCTCTCTAGGCATAAAACCCCCAAACCCCCTCTCTGCTATAGGTCTCCAGTCAGTCACAAGCAGTGTCAAAGGAGAAAAAGCCATAGAGGGGAGGGTGCTGTGTCCGTCAATAAACTCAGGGAAAGGGATTTTATGGTGAGTAGCATCTCGTTTTCTTTTACGTTCGTTGATGGACACAGCCTCTTCCTCTTTATCCATTACCAAACAGGGATGTCCCCAAGAAGTGCCACAATGACGGGTGGGCAAACCAACTAATGGAGAAAAAAAAAAACCCCAGGCAATCTGCCAACACTCCAAACCATTCCAAGGGGGTGTCTGAGTGGTCTGCAAAACTTTGCGCCACAACTAGCATTGAACATGCAACACATCAATCTGACAGAACTTAGTAAATGCGCACACAGCAACCAGATCATTGCTTGCAACCTTAATTAGGCGCCTTATGCTTGAACGCCCCTGAGGCACTAACTGCCCTGGAGAAGAGGGCTGTACCAAAGAAGGGAGATTCCTGTCCCTAAATGGCATATGGCTGCACAATCGTTTGTTGAATCTAACAGGAAACAATGGCAGAAGAGGCCGCAAGGCCTTTTATCTGACTGTCCGTGAGCACCAGGAGAGAACTGAACTTCCGAAAAAAAGCCAGGTATATGCAGAGCACATCCAAGGAGTGCACAGCCACCTCCTTAGGAAGTGATGGCCAATGTCATATAGAAGGAAGAACAATGTTCTCAGTCAAGTGAAAATCCAAAACCATCTTTGGAAGGGAAAGGCAAAAAGCATCACCCTGTCCCTGTGGAAAACCAGATAAGGCGGCAAACAAGATAAGGCCGCCAACTCCTCCAACCGCTGAGCGAAGTAAGTGAGGAGTAAGGCACCTTACGTCAAAAGAATAGGAAAGGGAATATCCTGAATGCTCCCAAAGGGAGGCATCTGACGAGCCGACAACACCACATTCAAATCCCACTGTGACAGGGAAAGCGCACAGGGGACACCATATGACAAACCCCCTAAGGGAAGGTGCATAGCTAAAGGACACTGAAGGAAAAAAACCAGAGCAGAGCAGAGAGCCATGACCCTTGACTCACATCCGCTCCACTGATAAAGAGCAAGGATGGAACCCCAAGGCTGCGCACTAAACAACATAAGCTCTCGAGGTGCGATGATAAATCTGTTCAGAGGTAGACTCACGAGTCATTAGCATAGATGGAACACAAAGTCAGACAATCCGCCAGTTCCTTCAGAACCTGGTTTGCAATAGCCATGCTGTCAAAGCCAGCAAAGAAAAGTAGGGGGGGACACAGTCCCCCGAGGTATAAGGTCCTCCCCTTAGGCAGCCGTAAGGGAGCATCTTCCAGCACCGCACCACAGGTGGCTAGGCCAGTCTGGAGCCACCGGGAGGACCGGGATCCATCAGTCTCTATCCAGCGGAATAGACAAAGAATCATTCGGAAGGACAGAAGTTGTAGATGATATTGTACTCATCCCCCAGCATCACTAACCCATTCACTGCGTTCGCCAGAGGATCCAATGATCTTGCCACGAACCTTGGAAGCAAGCCGGGACACTAGAACATCCACAGCCTGAGTCCCCCAGTGAAGGCAGAGATGAGAGAACAGCTCCGGGTGAAGGGACCACTCGCCCTGATCCAGCATCTGACAGACGAGAAAATTTGCTTGTTAGTTTCGACCCACGAAACATGTACATGTACAGAGGATAGAGCCAGAAAGAACCTTTCTGCCCATCTCAGGGCGTGAGATGCCTCCAGCACTGCTCCTGCACATCTTGAGCCCCCTAATGAGTGACATATGCCACTGCAGCGGTGTTGCCCGACCAGATCCCGATTGGTAGACCTGTAGGCGATAAGTCCCATGGGTAAGGAACAACCTGATCACCCAAAATTCCAGGACATTGATGGGGTAGTCGAGCCTCCTCCAGAGTCCAATGACCCTGAGCCAAGTCCTATCCCAAGACTCCTCCCTAGCCCGACAGGCTGGCATCCGCCATGACCACAGTCCATTAAAGGGGAAGGAAGGACATTCCGTTCCATAGAGCCGGAGACTGCAGTCACCAGAGAAGAAAAGCCCTCGTTGACCACCCCAAGTGAATGTGAAACTCTTAGGGAGTGGAGACCCTTTGCATTTGGACAGGATTGCCTACAACAGTGTACTCACATGGAACCGGATATCTGGAACCGCACAAAAATAGACACCAGTAGGCCCTTGTCCAGCCAGCGAAAATGCAAGGTGGGAAGCTTGAGATTCAAAAAGCTGCCAGACTGGTACCAGAGGTCCTGTAGTTCGTTCGCCAGGTGAAACACCATGGAGCAGCAGCCCCAGACACTCCAAGCACTTGAATGGAGCGACACAGACTTCCAGAGGGTGGGGATGCATGGTGATCTCCCCACTGTCCAACAAGGGCATGCAGGTCTCCACCCACACAAGCAAAACGTACAGGTAGCCAAGCCCCTGTTGTTGCTGAAGACACTAGGCAGAATGACTGGAGACCTATAGCAAAGAGGGGGTTTTATGTCCAGAGAGGACTTCCCATAGGAGGTGCCGAGTTTTTTTTCTACCAAGTGTACTACTCCTGTAGGTGTGTCTATAAAACCCTGTTTGGTAATGGATAAAGAACTAGAGGCTGTGTCCGTCAATGAAAGTAAGAGAAACAGCATTTTTGCTTGCACATGATTGGATGAAAAGAAACCAGCAAAGCTTCGACTCATTTCAGATCTTCCCCTCGGATATAAAGCAACTGCGCTTACAGTGCACAGTATATTTACCTTTAGTAAATCAACCCCCCCCCCCCCGTCTCTAGTGCAAATCACAGATCTGCCATTAGCTGTCTTTGAAGCTAAGCTGAATGATGGCCACCACCACTCACCCTAGTGAGCCTAGGCTGTCACAGACAACCTCTTGGGGGGGGGGGGGAGGCATCACCACGTCGCCCTGGGTTTACTGTACAACACTGCACTGACTTCATATTATGGCTCCAATCTCTACAGTATTGAAGAAGGCCCACAGCTGGCATTGGAAGAGAACCCCTGGCTTTTCTACCACGTAAATATTCAGGTGTGAAGGATGAAAGAACCACATGCCTATGAATGGTTCAGTAAAAATTAATTAAAGTGGTTTTAAAGGCTGAAGGTTTTTATACCTTCATGCATTCTATGCATGAAGGTAAAAAACCTTCATTATGCAGCTACCCTGCAGCGCCACCAAAAACTTACCTGAGCCCGATCTCTTTCCAGCAATATACACGAAGACAGCGGCTCTCCCTCCTCATTGGTTCACACACAGCAGCAGGAGCCATTGGCTGTGAATCACAGCCAGTGAGGAGGGAGCAGGAGGCAGGGTTGAACCATGCTCTTATGGACACACAGAGCAGTGGCTCGGGAGCAAGTATGCATGAGTACCCCCAGAGCAAGCTGCTTGCTATGGGGGTGCTTGGTGAGGGAAGGGACCAGAAGCACCAGTGGGGGACCCCAGAAGAATAGGATCGGGGCTGCTCTGTGCAAACAAATAACACAGAGTAGATAAGTATGATGTGTTAGTTATTTTTTTTAGATTGCCTTTACAATCACTTTAATCTTGATAAAAACACTTGCTTTTTATCAAGTTTAATTAACTTTTACTGGATCATTTAAGAAAAATAATAACTTTTTATCAAAATTAATACATTTTTAGTTGATCATGTATAAGCTTGTGCTGCTGTCATTCTTCACATTTTTATTGGATCATCTTGGGGCCCATAGGGCTGCTCTATTTATTAGAGAGCTACCTCTCCAGACTAGTAACTGCACCAGCTCACACTTATTTTTGAGTCCAACACTCCTTCAACACCTATGGAAACATTGTAGAGGCTTCCTGGGTCAAGTGTGTGACTTTTCCACCTATGCCTTACTTAATACCCATTCCCAAGGCCTAAAGTGAGCCACTGCTTTGTACTAGGCAATGGAAATGGTTTGCTTCAGCCACCATAGGATCACTGTACTTTCCTACCCTGTTCTCCACTGCTGCCAGAGGCCCTGGGAGAACCTTAGTACTTCTGAGTATGGGGCATATGCTAGAGTGTGCTGCAAGGGTCTCAATCTGCTCAATGGCAGCTGCCTGTAAAGTTCTGGTGTTATGTCATCCTGGACAGTCAAGAGGCAGTGCAGCTGTTCATGGTAGCCAATCAGCTTCTAACTTCAGTTGGTTCAGTGAAGCTTTGACCATAAAATATGGAAGCTGATTGGTTTCTATGCAGAGTTGCTTCAGACATGGAGCATTCTTCCTTCCAATGACCAATATGGGCGATCTTGGTGGTCTCCCAGATTCCAGTGTTATAATCCACTGATGGAAGGTGCGCCAAGGGCCTCAATCTCCTCAGTGGCAGCTGCCTGCATAGTTCTGCTGTTATATCATCCTAGACAGTCAAGAGGCACAAGACTAAGAGCATTTCAAAGATGGAGCATTCTTCCTTCCAATTGCCACTGATGATGTTCCATTTTTCTTCTCCTACTGACCAACACAATTTTTTTTGCACCTATCCAGTGGAGTCGCTATGGGGGTGTGAGTGGTGCGGACCGCACCCAGGTGACACCCACCGGAAGGGTGACACTAGAGGCGGACTTGGACTTACCATTTGGTGACAGTGAGGGGAGCGAAGCAGGAGGTGGCAGCCTCCAATCCCGGAAGCAGCTCACTTATGGTGGCAGAGCGGGTTGGAGTCCCAGGCTATCATGACTCACTACATAGCTAGTGATAGATGGTGAAGGTGAGAGTCCATAATATTAGGTGGCAAGACTAGACACCAACTCCTTCACCATGGCTGTGATCAGGGAACCCCGCTGATATACTTATAAAATCACAGTATACATTTTTTTTATTGAGAGGGGGGTTCTCCTAGTGTAATATGAGGGGATAGGGGAGCCTCTCACTCTCAATCCTCTCTCTCCCCAGCCCCCCCCCCCCCCTCACCGCCCCCTCTGTTTCTCTCACCTCCCTCTCTTTCTCTCACCTCCCTCTCTTTCTCTCACCCCCCTCTCTCTCTCTCACTCCCTCTCTCTCACCCACCCTCTCTCTCTCTCACCACCCCACTCTCCATCTTGCACACAGGCCCACTGCTTTTATAAAACACCTTTGGTTATGTCCAAACGATGGCTGCTATGCACTGTGGCAGGCTAACAGGGAGGAGGGTTGTTGATGGGAGCACTGTGGCAGGCTAGTGGGGGGAGGGGGTACCGTGTTTTACTGTACCAGGTGACACCAACCCTAGTGACTACTGCACCTACCACTTGATGCTGAGTAATTTTTTCCTTCTATTAACCAGTGACATAAGGGCATTATTTTTCTCCCACTGACCACCGATGCTGGATAACATTTCTTCTTCCACTGACCAGATGCTGGAGCTTTCCTTCCACTGACAACCAACACTGGATTTTTTTTCCTCATTGACCACCAAATAACAAATGTTTGAAGACCCCACAAGGACTGTGACATCAGAGCTCTGGTGCACCCCCTGCATCCCCCAAAGAAACATGCTGTGCCTTTCTGATCAATAAAGAGGTAAGCAGTGGGGGAAAGTAGAGTTTCAGTTTGAAAACTGGAGGCAGCTGGAGGCTGTTATTTCTATATTAGGCACCCTAGGCAAGTGCTGACTGGCTATATACCACCAAGAGCCTTTTTAAGTGCAATAGTCATCACGCTTGGCAATAGATATGGCAATTATTTGCTATTAGGGGGTCAAATTTAAAAAAAATGCCCCAAAAACTTTAGGCACCACTTTTTTTGGACTGGCTTACACCTCAATTACCTTACCTTTCCCTTGCAGTATTCCTTGATCTCCTCTGCCGTACATTCCTGGTCGTTATGGGTTCGGATACAAGCACAGATCTCCTCCCCCATCCGTGCATCTTTAACTCCAACGATCTGCAACAACACGGTGCAATTTGGTCTGTAACAGGCGACATGGACAACTATTGTTCAATTGTTCAGTGTTGGCTCCTCCCAGTTACCTGGGCTTCCATGACTTTGGGGTGCGTGTGCAGGAACTGTTCGATTTCAGCTGGGTATACGTTTTCACCTCCTCGGATGATCATGTCGTTACAGCGCCCAACGATTCGACAGTATCCATATTCGTCCATGGTGGCTATGTCTCTGGAAGATGGCGGCAAAAGAAGAACATTAATTCATTAGCAAACCAAACTTTAGAAGCATACTTAGTCTGAGACAATGACTCAGAATTGAAGCAAGAGAGTCAGTGTGACAACCAGGTAACTATCATTTTCAGAAGGTGACAACATTAGTTCTATTTGATTGCTCAAGAGTTCCAAGATTATGAGTGTGGGTATAACCAAGATGTCAGTTCATAGCCCTAAAGCACGTGTCAAACACAAGGCCCGCAGGCCGAATTCGGCCCACCAGGCCATTTTTATGTGGCCCTCACACCTGACCTGCAGCTGTGGCACCCCCCTCGTCTCCGCACCCACCATGTCTCAGCTGTCAGCAGCAGAGAGGAGGACAGGACTCCTCTGACAGATCCTTGGCTTCTCTGAGCAGCCATGGAGAGGCTCATCTCTGGCCCCACCTTGTCTCAGCAGTCTGCAGCAGAAAGGAGGACAGAGCTCCTCCTACAGATCCTGCACCTCTCTGTGCAGCAGCAGCACCCCTCATCTCCTCCTCCCCTAGTCTCATAATTCAACAGACTCCAGAAACTAACTCCAGCTCTAATCTGGTCCTCCTCCAGACCCTGCACTTTCTACTTTTCAGATCTGCCCCCAGCTACTTCCAGGCAGCAGCACAAGATAAGGGGGGTGGACTGTGATGCAAGGGAGGGTGGGGGACTCTTGACTTCTGATGTAAGGGGGAAGAGGTGCTCTGGATATGTAGTCTTACAGATACAACTGGCCCTTTGAGGGCAACCATAATGCTGATGCAGCCCGTGATAAAACTGAGTTGGACACCCCCGCCTTAAAGCATTATTACCAGAATCCCTCCCATTATCACATTCAAATTACTGCTAATCAGGACCAAGCAAACATCTTTTTTTATGTGCATTGCTTTACTCTTTTCTCTGTACTTATTGGTTGCTGTAGGTTGGATCTCCATTTATCAAAAATTTTAAAGTTTAAATAATTTGCTTAATATCCTGGGTACTAATTGTATGTTTTTTATTGTCCCAATAAAAATGCTCTGCCATTCACTTTAAATAAGGATACCCCATTGAAATCTACGTATGAGTCTAAGAATCAAAGCGTCACTCTGAGATGATCAAGTCTAGAAAATAGAATTTCATCCAAACATAAATAGAGTGCAAAAGACAATTTGTTACGGGGGTCACACAACTCCCCCTTCATCAGGACTACATTGTAATACAATTAATAAAAAAATTAAATTGGATTTGGTTAAAAAAATTCAAAACAATCCCAGTCATATATGGTTTCCAAGGAAAGCAAAATACACATAGAATAAACTTCATCTTTAAGCTTTGAAATATCATGTCCATTAGAAAATGACAGGTCCACTTTATCGCTGTCAGAACATGGTAAGTCAATAATAGCAGCGCACCAATGGACTAGCATTGGTCACTCACCCGGTCTTGTACCACCTTTCAGGGGTGATGGTCTCCATGGTCTTCTCTTCATCGGCCCAGTAGCCCAGCATGACACCGAAGCCTCGAATCCATAGTTCACCTGAAGCATCCAGTGGAAGTATATGGCCTGTATTGGTGTCTACTACCTTTGCCTGAGCAGAAATAGAGAAGTCAGTGCTGGAAATAAGTAAAAGGATTATACAAACAACAAGGAAAATAAAGAAAAAAGTAGCCACGGTGGCGCCTCACCTCTGTATGGGACATGACATAACCTACACTGTCTGTTTTCCGGAAAATGTCATCAAAGATGAACCCCATGAATGTGACCGGGCTGTTTTCTGTTGTGCCGTAACCAACCTGTAAAAATAAAACAGCAGCAACATTTTTTGTGAGCTATTTTTTACAGTTCTATGTAAATGTCATCAACTTAAATGGGGACTAGAAATATGTCTTGGCTTCTGAACCCCGTACCGACCGCGTAACGTACATACAGTATGCAGCGGCAGGGAAGGTGGGCTTTAGTACCCAGCCGCTGCATATATGCGTCTACAGCTGAGTGACGTTTGTATACTGGGAGATCCCAGTACACTGAGCGCGCAGTTACCAATAGATCTCAGCCAAGGCTCCTGATCAGGAACCAGCAGGACGGGCTCCCAATTATGTGACCACCAGAAGCAATGCTGCCTTCTAGGCTTTATAGCCCATTTAACAAGCGCCGGAAGGCAGAGTTAGGGGTTAAAGTCTTAAAACTTTAAAAGTGCTGCAAGTCCAATTAAAACACCAGATCATTTGTCAGAAAACTAGTAAGCGCCTACTTTTTTTTTCTTTCAGCTGACAACACAGTGTCTTTGCTGTGCCAAAGTCCCAACCAGTGTTGTCAGCCATACCAGCCTGCTTGGCTACAAAGCCCTGTCAACCACCAGCCTCTCTCCATCCCTACCTGCATGCAACTATTAAGGGACAGAGAGGATCAAAATGTACTGCTTCCTTGACTCCTAAGAGAATGCCTACACAATGTGCATAAAAGAAGGACTCTTGGAAGATGTAGTTCTGGGGGCATGCCTACAGCAACAAGACTTGATCCATCTCCAGCTGCCCCTACTTGAGTTTTACAAGGCTAGTGATGATGTCACAGGGAGTAATAAAAGCTCTTTCTCGCTACAGTAAAAAGGTAAAATTAAATCCTGGAACATGCTCTAGGTTGGACGGGGATAAGGAAGGGGGATTTGGGTAATGTCTAGACATACCATTTAAAGCAAATGTTTCCATTTACAGATTTAACAAAGGACTTGACCCCCAAAAGAGGAGCTGAAGATATCGTTACTTGATGATGAAATGCGTTGGAGGGATGTCTGGTTGACGTCATATCCAGTTACTTGAAGCGCACGGCAGTCATACTGGAAGCTGAGCTTCCTGGTTAGTTTAAGAGGCTATTGACATTTTTTTTGCTTGTAAGATGAGCCAAGTGCCAGCTTAGCATAAAGAAGGGATGAATGGGCTGGAATGGTTCTCAAAATAGTTTATTTTCCAAATTCTTTAACCTTTTTGCTGCCACCACATGTCATACATCACTGCAGCGGGGGGGGGGGGGGGGGTTACAGCAGACGGGAGCAAGTGTACACTCCATAAGCCAACTGTTGGCTTCCTGTGATCTCCAGAACTGGGGTCTGGGGAGACCCCTGATGTCTCATTAACCTCCTTGGCGGTATTCCTGAGTGTAGCTCGGGGTAAAGTTTCAGCACCACAAGCGGTAACCCCGAGCTACACTCGGGAATACACTGCAGCGTTGCTCCAGGATCCCTTCTGCACTTACCTTGTCCTGCGCTCCCGCGATGTCCCCCCTGCAGTGTCCCTGGCCATCTCCTCTGTCTGATGCCGGCATCCGTCTTCCAGGTTCCGTTCCCTGCGAGCGTCGGGACGTACAGGGGACGGAACTGGCGGGAAATTTAAAAATGTCAAAAAGTGACCTTCACTAAATTCACTAAAATCACATAGTATAACATTCCTGTATCAAACCATTTCACATACATTTTGTCCCGAGTGCTTTGTCCGGCGCCCTGCCTGCATTTTTACTGTTCTTTCTGCCTGGAAACTGAGAAATGTCCATGGCGTCCAAAAAGTGTCCCTTTAGGTCAAAATCGGTTTTCGACCGGCTAGAGAACAGCGATAGTAAATCAGAACCACTTGCAGAATTGAGTGATAATGATTGGTGGGGGAAATTCCTCATCAGACACTGAAAACGATTTTACGACTTTGCTCAGCGATGTGCGAACTTGGCGCTATATTTCAAATTTCAGTGGTTTTGGTAATATATAATATTGAATTACATTTATTATTCTATTATTATTTTTTATGATTATTTATTATATTATAATTTATGATTTCGTGTTTAAAATTTTAACATACCCGGGATGTTTACTAGACTCTTGTTTGGACAGATTTCAGTAAGTTATTCCTAAAAATTACAGGCCTACAATAAAAAAATGACACATTTCCATGCAAAAAAATGTACCGCTTTGAGCACAGAAATACTTACATAATCAGACCGCTAGGGAGGCTACAGAGAACCTGTCACAAAGGGTTTATATCACATAGGGGACTTTGATAAAGTTTTAGTGAAAAATAAAATATCAAAAAATAAGTTACATCCCAGTATGTAGCACCAAATGCCCCCCCGCAAAAAATTTGGAGCATGTTTCTTGGCAGATCAGGAACACTGCACAACTCTAACATGCGGACTTCTGCAGCTCCTGCTCCTCAAGGCGCCATGTTCAGGCCCCTCCCCCTCTTCACAAGTGAAGACTGTTTTTTGTGACTCAGCTGCAGATTGTACTGTTCACGGGTTCAAGGCCCGCCATTATTAGTATAAAAAAAAAATTTCAGTATATATATCACCATTTGTAGATGCTATAACTATCACGTAAACTAATTAATTTACATGTATTGGGATTTTTTTTTAGCAAAGTCATTTTGGCCTAAATATATGACAAAATTAGATTTTTTACTAGATATGTTTTATAGCAAAAAGTCAAAAACATTGTTTTTGTTTTCACAATTTTTCGGTCTTTTTTTGTTTATAGCACAAAAAATTAAAAACGCAGAGGTAATCGATTACCACCAAAATAAAGCTCTATTTGTGGAGAAAAAAAAGGACATAAATTTCAATTATGTACAGTGTTGCATGACCGCGAAATTGTCAGTTAATGTAACACAGTGCTGTATGGCAAAAAATGGCCTGGTCAGGAAGGGGGGTAAATCCTCCGGAGGGTAAGTGGTTAACATGAAATGACAACTCAAACAAGATGCACAATTGCAGTGTGTTTCTGAAACGCATGACAAAGCGCACATTTTCTGTGAAGTTTGCCATGCGTTTAGAAACATACAGATGTGAATGGAGCCTCATTGTTCTGGTTTGTGTGAACAAACTAATTTCACTTCCAGGCCCCATTCACACCCAGCGTAGTCAGAGCACGTTTTTTATCTCGTTTTCCCAGTGACACACATAGGACAGCCTGTTGATTTCAAAGGGCTGCACTACACGTGGCAAAGTAGCATATGGGATATTTTCGCATGGTGCGAGTTGCATTTTTTTTTTTACTGCGCATTTTGCTGCATTTGTCACCCACTTTTTTATGAGGTAAAATGTGTGTTTGCTTGTGTTTGGTGTGTCTTTAACAATTAATGACACTGAAAGCGCAACTTTAGGTGTATAAATGTGGCCATACATTATACAAGCTGATTGTACAATCTCTGACCAATCTCTTCTAGATTTACCAAAACTATATAATAATTAATAATACACCATCTATCCAATCACTCTGTATCCAATCAGGCAGGTCCTTGCCAGGGGCGGACTGACCATTTGGAAACTCGGGCTCTGCCCGAGGCCCAGGGTCAGTAGGGGGCCCCATGAGATGCCCCTGGTACCTTTTTCATAGGCTTTTTTGAGTTTGGGCAAGGACACAGGGGCCCCATGATCCCCTATTGCCCGGGGGCCCCATTAGTTGTCAGTCCGCCCCTGGTCCTTGCGCTACATCAGGAGTATCCTGTGGGCTGCAAGCTGCCCTAGGGAGTTTAGCTGGAGCCCGACCGAAGGCACAAATGCACGTTTGGAGAGATGCTGTGAAAAAATAGTTGATGGGTGTGGGTTTTAATGAGGTCAGTGCAGGATGCGTGTGCTAATGAGATCAGCCGGTATACTCCTTCCTATGTCCTACTGGCTCCTCTGTCCTACATCTACATACCAGCAAGTGATGAAGCTTTCTAAGAAATCCAGCAAGCGCTAAGGTAAGGCCTTGTTCTCAAATCAAAGAAAGCTTTTATTTTTCTGCAACTAAGGTACATTAATGGTATATTGGTACATAGGGGAGATGGATTTTAGAGCTTTTTTAGCTGAGAAATCATTTTGAAAAACACCCCCTGGCATTTCTGGCAGTGGCCATCTTGAGTAAAGGCAGGTGATTCATGTAGCATTTACTTACTGGAATCCATCTGCCCTTAACTCAGGCATTGGCTGAGCTGAGAACCCTCCCTCCCCTCCTGAAGACTGCTGGGATGTATGACATCATATGATATACTTTCCTATCCATTTACATCTTGATACCTGATGTGAGAGGGGATGGGGTACTCTGAACATCTAGACTTGCAGATACAACCAGTCCTTTGAGGACAACTATAATGCCCATGTGGCCTGCTGTGAAATTGAGTTTGAAGGTGTCCAAACAAGTTTGACCAAATTGTGTATCTCTTTACAAGCATGGCAAACGTGTGCTAACTAAACCCCTGCTTTTAAACGCATGTTGTTAGACAGGTTCATTTGGTTGTTGGCTAGCTGGCTGGCAAGTTGAACTGGGTGACATCTTTCCTTTTTTTGATATGCGATGCCCATCCGTGTTCCTTGCTGTAAAAGCCAGTTATAGACTGGGGCAGTGACCACCTTTTTGTATTGTTGCATTGTAGGTGAGTGGGTACACTGGACACCTTAGCTGCCATTGTGCCATATGCTGGGTGTCCAGTGCGCTCCCATGCCTTTAAGGAGGGGTGGGCTCCATCAAGTTCACCTGCCCTTGGTCTATCCATTAAATCAGGGGTGGGCAACTGTGGCCCTCCAACTGTTGTAGAACTACAGGTCCCATGAGGCATTGCAAACCTGACAGTTACAAGCACGACTCCCAAAGGCAGAGGCATGATGGGACTTGTAGTTCACCAACAGCTGGAGGGCCACAGTTGCCCACCCCTGCATTAAATGCATGTGTCTCTACTATGAGGGCTCTCAAAATTTGTAGAGTTAGGACCACAGAATATCGGGGTGCCTCTGTGACTTACGTATGTGTTTGCAAATTTGTGCTGACTAAACCCCTGTTTTTAAACGCACATTGTTAGACAGGTTAATTTGCTTGTTGGCTAGCTGGCTGGCAAGTTGAACTGGGTATTTTCTTTCCTTTTTTTCACTATGTGAAAGCACCTACCATCATATTCCTCATTGTGGTCTCAGTGAGAAGTTTCTTCATGACCTCAGGTGGTACGATGGACCCAGCAATAATTCCTGCAGAAGAAGGCCTCATTTATAAACAGCTGAATTGGTTGCACATCTTATGTCAAGTTTTAGGATACTTAAATAAACAGCTAACAAAGTAACATGAAACCAAGAATCAATATTCTTAGTAAGATATTTTATTTAAACTATCAGAATATGGTGGAGTACTTATGAGAGATCCGGAGTAGGATTAGAAGTAGGTTCTGGCAGATATTTGGTACACATTCCCCACACAAGCTGTACACTTCATATTCTGGCCCAGACTGGTATGCTTTGTAGTTTGTGGTGGGTGATCATCGAGCCAGGTAACAGAAATTAAGTTGGTGGTTCCCAGGTAATGTACATGGGGGTACATGGGGGTGTTGGTAGTTGGTCACTGTGTGTGGACAGGGGTGGCCTAAAAACACTCAGGAGTGTAAGACTACACTCAACCATACAATGTCTGACAGTTACTGAACCAACCTTTCTCAACAAGGAATCCATGGAGCTCCAGTGTTCCACCAGAGATTCCTAAGGGTTCATTGAGCAGTAGAGATATAGCAGATTGATCTCCTATCTTCACTGGCCACCAAGGAGCACTTACATCCAATGTAAGGGATCCCATCTATAATGACCATGTAATCAGGCCACCAAGATAAGGGGTGCCCTGCACTGACCACAACAGTGGGGATACACTACAAAGACCACCAATGTAAGGGGGCACTACACTGATCACCAACGTAAAGAGGCCCATTTTCCATTGACCACTAATATAGGGCAGCGCTTTTCCACTGACTACCAAGGTGAGGCATGCCCTACACTGATCACCGATGTAACTGGATTCTACACTGACCAGAAATGTAAGCAGGCACTATACTGACCACCAATGTAATTGGACACTATACTGACTACCAAGGTAAAGGGGCACTACAGTAACCACACATGTAAAGGGGAACTATATTGGCCACCAATGCAAGCGGGCACTACACTGATCACTAATGTAGGGGGCACTACACTGACCACAAATGTAAGGGGGCACTACAATGACCACCAATGCAATTGGACACTACAATGACCACCAATGTAATTGGAAATCACACTGACCTCCAATGTAAGGAATACTACACTAACTACAAATGTAAAGAGGCAATATACTGACCACCAATGTAAGAAGCTACACTGACCACCACCAATGTAAAAAGAAACTATATTAACCACCAGCGTGGGGGGATACTACACTGACTATCAATGTAAGGGGGAACTACACAAACCACGCATGTAAAGGGACTCTTTACTGACCACTAATGCAGGGGACACTACACTGATAATTTAAAAAGGGCAATACATCGACCACCAATGTAAGGAAGCACTACACTGACTACCAATGTGACTGGACACAACAATGACCCCCAATGTACACTCACTGGCCACTTTATTAGGTACATCTTGCTAGTACCGGGTTGGAACCCCCTTTTGCCTTCTAAAGTGCCTTAATTCTTCGTGGCATAGATTCAACAAGGTATTAAAAACATTCCTCAGAGAGTTTGGTCCATATTGACCTGATAGCATCACACAGTTGCTGCAGATTTGTTGGCTGCACATCCATGAACCAGTGATACAAGGCAGGATGGCTTTCATGCTGTTTATGCCAAATTCTGACCCTTCCATCTGAATGTTGCAGCAACCAGTCTGCCCATTCTTCTCTGACCTCTGCCATCAACAAGGCATTTTAGTCCACACAACTGCCACTCACTGGATATTTTCTCTTTTTCGGACCATTCTCTGTAAACCCTAGAGATGGTTGTGCATGAAACTCCCAGTAGATTAACAGTTTTTGAAATACTCAGATCAGCCCGTCTGGCACCAACAACCATGCCACATTCCAAGTCACTAAAATCCCAATTCTGTGATTGGCTGCCATATGATTGGCTGATTAGCAATTTGTGTTACCAAATAATTGAACAGGTGTACCTAATAAAGTGTCCGGTGAGTGTAGGTGGACATTAAACTGACCACCAATGTAAGGGGACACTACAATATTTCTGGCCATTATTGAAATCATTTAAATTATTAAAAATAATTTTGTTGTATAGCAAGGGAATATAAAATCAATTCTTGATATCAAATCATCTAGGTATGTTACATTTATTATTTATTTTTTTAACTGATGTTTGTTAAAGAGAAATTATTTTTTTTAAAGTTACATGAAAAACACACAGTCACATACCAGTTGTGAGAGTGGAGGAAAGAGATGCAAAGTCTGGTTCTGCCAACATATCAATATACATGGTTGGGGTGCCGTAAATACTTGAGCATCTGTGGGGTGTTAAAAGAACAGAAATGACTACTTAAAACATACCTCGCTGAAATGATACAATGGTTTAGTACCAACCAATCATACTGGAGTGCTTTTGTTTAACCTCCCCGGCGGTATTCCTGAGTGTAGCTCGGGGTAAAGTTTCAGTACCACAAGCGGTAACCCCGAGCTACACTTGGGCTTACCATGCGGCGCTGCTCCGGGATCCCTCGGTCACTTACCTTGTCCTGCGCTCCCGCGATGTCCCTCCTGCAGTGTCCCCGGCAATGTCCTCCGGCCGATGCCGGCATCTGTCATCTGGGTTCCGTCCCCTGCAAGCGTCAGGACGTACGGGGGACGGAACAGCGGGAAATTTGAAAATGACAAAAAGTGACATTCACTAAAATCACTAAAATCACATAGTATAACATTCCTGTATCAAACCATTTCACATACATTTTGTCCCGAGTGCTTTGTACAGCGCCCTGCCTGCATTTTTACGGTTCTTTCTGCCTGGAAACTGAGAAACGTCCATGGCGTCCAAAAAGCGTCCCTTTAGGTCAAAAGCGGTTTTAGACCGGCTAGAGAACAGCGATAGTAAATTAGAACCACTTGCAGAATTGAGTGATAATGATTCGTGGGGGAAATTCCTCATCAGACACTGAAAACGATTTTGCGACTTTGCTCAGTGATGTGCGAACTTGGCGCTACATTTCAAATTTCAGTGTTTTTGGTTTGATTATATTGTTGAATTAAATTTAATATTATATTATTATTTTTTATGATTATTCATTAAATTATAATTTATGATTTCGTGTTTCAAGTTTTATCCTAGACTCTTGTTCGGACAGATTTCAGTGAGTTATTCCTAAAAATTACAGGCCTACAATAAAAAAAATACATATTTCCATGCAAAAAAATGTACCGCTTTGAGCACAGAAATATGGACATAATCAGACCGCTAGGGAGGTTAACCATGGTATTCTTTAAAAAGATACAGCTGGCTACACGGATGCTTCTCAATATAATTTCTTTATTGATTACAACTTCTTGGTACAGGATCTGACGCGTTTCGGCAAAAGCCTTCCTCAAAGCATGCAGTACATAAAGTAAAATGTAGTGTGTTTAATAATCCAAAATAAATATAATGGTATCACGATCCACTGATCAATATGCAAATTACATGTATAATCTGCAAAAAACCTTGCCAAAATCAATACAATATTCCAAGAATTAAGTGTTCATATTTCACCCGTGATTTCACATTCTTTACAGTGATGAAAACGACTTGTGCTTGGTTCACCTCTGCTGCATATTTATGACAACTATGTGCGCACCTTCACCAGTTGTGCTTTCACCTGGTAAATATGACCAAACCGTTAAGTGAGCTCAGAAATAGTTTGTGTCCCGTTTGTGGACTGTGGCTGGATGGGATTATTATCCTGCAGAGTTTGGGATCCCCACATCTTAAGAAACTTACTCCAATGGTCCATGTGCCATAAAGAATAATCAAAACAAAGTGCCTTATCCTCTTTTAAAACATTTATTTAACAAAAAGTATTGCACTCACATGTAAATGCTGAAAAAATCGCTTTAAAATTCATCCACAATGCTTGCTAGCAATCCAATACAGTGATGAAGCCACGTGACCCGGTGAAGCAACGCGTAGGGGAGGGGCTTTGACGTCACGATGCTTAAGGAGACAGGCAGTTACACAGCAAGTACACTGTATTGGATTGCTAGCAAGCATTGTGGATCAATTTTAAAGCGATTTTTTCAGCATTTCCATGTGAGTGCAATGCATTGTGTTAAATAAGTCTTTTAAAAAAAAAAGATAAGGCACTATGTTTTGATTAGTCTTTATGGCACATGGAGCACTGGAGGAAGATTAATTTGGTCTCTTTTTGGAACAAATGAAGAAAAGTGTTAGAGGCGGCGACATACGCCATATTCTGCTTGTGCATGAGGTGTGGTGGATACACAGTCTTAATACTAGGATCCCACATGGCTTGAATAATAGAATGGATGTTAACCTCTTTTAGAGATAATAATCAGTTACTTTGCAGTGATTGGTTTTGAATATTATTATGGTGATTTTTATATTTATAAATATGAATGTTTATACCACATTTGCTAGCTCATTTTTGTCTTGAAAGTGGGTTATATCATCCTTTTTCAGGTGGGATTGTTGTCTTCAGATTTGTTCCTGTCCTTTATCTATTAAGTTTAATTGTTTAAGTAGCTACTGCCCCTACGATTGGTTGGAGGGGCTGGATTATTATATATATTACATTTTATTTTATGTACTGCATGCTTTGAGGAAGGCTTTTGCAGAAACGCGTCAGCATCAGTAGATCCTGTACCAAGTTGTAATCAATAAAGAAATTATATTGAGAAGCATCCGTGTAGCCAGATGTATTTATGTGAAGATTACTATGTGACAAGTGAAAGTTCCAAGCCTGAGCACCGGTCTCCAGATTTCATCAGGATTACAGCAGTAGAGATTGGGTGAGTCCAATTCCTTTTGTGTAACCACTTCAACAGACACGTTCACCCACCTTCCTGCCCAGGTCATTTTCCAGTTCTCAGCGCTGTCACACTTTGGATGACAATTACTCAGTCATGTAACACTGTACCCACATGATTATTTTTACCTTTTTTTGAGACAGTTAGAGCTTTCTATGGGTGGTATTTAATAACCACCAGGGTTTTGTCATTTTTGCTAAATAACTAAAAAAAGACCAAACATTAAAAAAAAAAAAATGTTTTTCTTCGTTTCTGTTATAAAAGCTTGCAAATAAATAATCTTTCATCATAACCTTAGGCCAAAATGTATTCTGCTACATTTCTATGGTGAAAAAAATAACCAAAATCAGGGCTATTTATATATAACCAAAAAGGAGAGGTATTTGTTTCTTGAGACCTTAAGGCTACGTTCACACTAGCGTTGTGTGCAGGCGGCAGAAAGGCGTTTGGGAAGCGTTTTTACCGCTTCCCAAACGCCTCGGACAATTCTGCACATTACAGCACATAGTGCTGTACTAACGGGAGCGTTAGTATCATGTTGCGGCAAAATGGATGCCTCTGGTCGAGTCAAGAGGGGTTGAAGCCTCCTATTCTAGTCTATGGTGCCGCTCCGCAAACGTCCAACCGGGGTTTGCGGTGCGGTTGCGACGTGGTTGCGAAGCAGTAACACCATTCAAACTTCATTACAGGCGTTTTTAATGCTTGGCAAACGCCTAGCAACCTCCGCTAAACCACGCATGCGGGCAGAGTGAAAAATCTGGTTCAATTCTGCATAGAAACAAATCAGCTGGGGAGGAGCCTAAACATGGCGGCGCCGGAGAGCACGATGTGAGTGCTCTCCGATAATCCACGAGTAGACCACCATGAGAACCCCTAAGGTCTGAAGAGCGGAGCCCTACCTGAGCGAGGAGGTCTCCGGGGGGGAGAGAGGGTACCGGCGAGCTGAAGGGAGAGGAGAGCGAGAGTCGATACGGAGCTCTGGGAGGAGTTCGCGCCGTGGAGACCTGGGACCAGCTGTCGGGTTGCCGGGGAGACGGAGCAGTGCGGCGTGGTCACGTTGGCTGGCCGCAAAGGAGTACTGGGAGGCAGAGGTGTCGGCTCCCTGGCGGGAGAGTGGAGACGCCGGTTCAAATTTTCAAAAATCTGCAGCACAGGAGCGGAAGGTGACATTGGATATATACCTACAGGAGACCCTGCAGGAATCCCCCAGAGATATCGGCTGAGTGTGGTGAGCGGATGGGTGAGTCCACACGTATGAACCCACAAGTAACTGTTTTACTAGGTTGAACTGTGGGTAGGACTGCTAATTACTAACAAAGTGAGAAGGGGGATTCCCAAGGGATCTGGAAAAGTGAGAACAGAAAGAAGAGGGAATGAGAAATTACTAAGTGGCTCCAGAAGAGACCTGGGAAAAGAAAATGAAGTGTTAAATTGATAGAGACTTAATAATATTAATACCCCAATATACAGCCTAAAGTTCCCCGCCGATTAAAGAGCAAAACTAAGTGCAGAAGATATGAAGAATAAAAGCGCTAAAGGAAGTGGGCTTAAAGGGTCCCAGACGGGCACAATTAAAAAATATACTTCTCAGGGTAATGTGACTCCAGAAAGGGCCTATAGTGGAAATGAAAAAGGGGAAATGGAAACCACCTTGGAGAATAGCCCTAGATTGTCATTGGGCCTGAATAGTAGCAGCCATCAGTGGACAGAAAACCTAGCGAGGAAAGATCTTGAAAAAGACTTACAAATGCCGAATAAAAGAGAGATGGCCGTAATGTTTAAGGACTTGGAAAAAACTATTAAGCAGGAAATGACAAATATACGTCAGGATCTAGGGCATCTGTTAAAGAGAACGGAAGAAATGGAGGGAAATATCAACAAACATACCCAATTCATTTCGGACTTAGAAAAAAGGTCAGCTACGATGAGGAACACGCAGAAACAACTGCAGTATAAAATAGAAGTACAGGAGAACAGGTCTAGGAGAAGTAACTTGAGGATAAGAGGAATCCCAGATATCCTGAAAGAGGGAGAACTGCAAGAAATTGTTTGTAAAATGTTAAACTCTATTATGGACAGACCTGAAACAGAGGTAATTAAACTGGATGGAGTCTATAGATCAGGAAAGCCCCAACAAGGTAACGGGAAGGAAAAATCAAGAGATGTGATTGTGCAGCTGCAAAAATATGGAGATAAGGAAGAGATCTGGAGAAGGATTAAAGGAAGAACAACTATTAAGTATGGAGATATAAATATCCAGATTTTTGCGGACTTATCGTATGAGACTTTGGGGAGGAGAAGAGCCTTGAGGCCCCTATTAGAGCAGATGAGATCAAGGAATGTTCAATATAGATGGGGTAACCCAGAGTGTTTGATCGGATGGAAGAACGGTGTCACAGCATATTTGAGATTTCCTGAGGACTTAAGAGACTTCTGTGACAGACTGGAATTGCAGAGAACGAGGATTAGTGGATGGGAAATAGAGACTGAAATAGGCATTGGGGGAAAAGAAGTATGGCAGGAAGTTGGTAGGGGGAAGGTAGCGAGGAGTTAGTTGGGATAGTATGATTATTTTTTTTTTTATTATTTTTTTTTTTTTCCCTAACTTTCTCTCTAAATTGCACCGCTAAGGTTAAAAGGTTTAATGTAAGCGAGGGAAACCGTGGTGGTCGGAGGGTGGGTAAGCCGTACATGGGAGGAGCTCAACCCCAAGGTTTAAATAAAAAAATCAAAGGTGGTTCTATTACCCCAAATGATTGATAGGCAGCTTGAAGGCCTAAAAAGGGGGGTGGTGGGGGGCGGAGGAGCGAGTAGGAGGGGGGAGGGAGGGAGGGGACTAGTGGGAGAGGGGTGGAGGGATATGAGTAGAAAGATAAGAGGGGATAGGGGGGGTCTTAGGGTTAAGTCTCTGCACGTTAGAATGAGGAATAAGAATATATTGATACAAGATCTATGGAAAACTTGAGATTTTTAACATATAATGTAAAAGGTTTGAACTGCCCAGGGAAGAGGTATAAAGTATTCAAGGAGTTGCAACATAGAGAGGCGTCAGTGGTTTTTCTGCAGGAGACTCACTTAGAGATTAAGTCAAACGTAAAGTTGTACTCAAGAAATTATCCAACATGGTTCTGTGCTGATTCCCCGATTAAAAGAGCTAAGGGCGTAGCAATAGGGTTTGCAAAAAATATAAGGTGGGTGTCAGGGCTCCCAGGTATGACCAGAGGTGTGTGACTGAAGCAGGGAAACGCAGACCTCAGATATGTGATAAACAATATAATTTATTAACACTAACAGTACAAACATAAACGCAGTGCAATACTAAAACATAATACGGTGCAAACAAACCAAACCAACCACCCACAGATAACAGTACATACAAGCAAGCGTCGTCAGGCAGGCCGGGTCAATATCAATTGGGCAGGTAGGTACAGGGGGAGCAAGCGGAGAATGGTCGGGGTCACAGGCCAGGTTCAGCAGGTAGCAAGCAGCATAGTACAGAGGGTCAGGCAGAGGGATGGTCCGGGTCACAAGCCAGGGATCAGAACAGGTAGCAAGCAGCGTAGTACAGAGGGTCAGACAGAGGGATGGTCAGGGTCACAAGCCAGGATCAGAGCAGGAGACGTCAGCAAAGGAACAGAAACAGGATGCAGGACAGATACAGGGCCCAGGACAAACACAACACCAAGGCAGAGTCTGCAAGTCTGGCCATCCCTTAAATACCCCAGTATCATCAGTTCCAGGTGTTAGCTGGCTGAAAGGTTGAGTCTCTGATTGCTGGGAGCACCCGCTGGCCAGCCCTGGTACTGCAGATCAAAAGGCAGGTGAGTCCCACCATTGCTGGCCAGTCCATTCCTAACAGTACCCCCCCCTCAAGGAGCGGCCTCAGGACGCTCCAAACAGTCCTAGCTGGGCAAAATGTTCCACCGCCCGGGTCTGGCAACTGGCGGGATATCAAAGACTGGCACACCGGGCAGGACTCCGGGCAGCGGCACACCGGGCTGGACTCCGGGCAGCGGCACATCGAGCAGAGGCACACCGGGCAGAGGCACATCGGGCAGAGGCACACCGGGCAGAGGCACATCGGGCAGGACTCCGGGCAGAGGCACATCGGGCAGGACTCCGGGCAGAGGCACATCGGGCAGGACTCCGGGCAGAGGCACATCGGGCAGGACTCCGGGCAGAGGCACATCGGGCAGGACTCCGGGCAGAGGCACATCGGATTACCAGGCGAAGCAGCAGGCAGCGGGCCACCAGGCGGAGCAGCAGGCACCGGGCCCCCGGGCGGGGCAACAGGCTCCGGGCCCCCGGGCGGGGCGACAGGCTCCGGGCCCCCGGGCGGGGCGGCGGGCTCCGGGCCCCCGGGCGGGGCGGCGGGCACCGGGCCCCCGGGCGGGGCGGCGGGCACCGGGCCCCCGGGCGGGGCGGCGGGCACCGGGCCCCCGGGCGGGGCGGCGGGCACCGGGCCCCCGGGCGGGGCGACGGGCACCGGGCCCCCAGGCGGGGCGACGGGCACCGGGCCCCCAGGCGGGGCGACGGGCACCGGGCCCCCAGACGGGGCGACGGGCACCGTGCCCCCAGGCGGGGCGACGGGCATCGTGCCCCCAGGCGGGGCGACAGGCATCGTGCCCCCAGGCGGGGCGACAGGCATCGTGCCCCCAGGCGGAGCGGCGGGCGCCGGACCTCCAGATGGAGCGACAGGTCTCGGGCCCTCAGGCGGAGCGGCGGGCGCCGGACCCCCAGGAGGAGCGACAGGTCTCGGGCCCTCAGGCGGAGCGGCGGGCGCCGGACCCCCAGGTGGAGCGACAGGTCTCGGGCCCTCAGGCGGAGCGACAGGCGCCGGACCCCCAGGCGGAGCGACAGGTCTCGGGCCCTCAGGCGGAGCGGCGGGCGCCGGACCCCCAGGAGGAGCGACAGGTCTCGGGCCCTCAGGCGGAGCGGCGGGCGCCGGACCCCCAGATGGAGCGACAGGTCTCGGGCCCTCAGGCGGAGCGGCGGGCGCCGGACCCCCAGGAGGAGCGACAGGTCTCGGGCCCTCAGGCGGGGCGGCGGGCGCCGGATCCCCAGGCGGAGCGGCGGGCGCTGGACCCCCAAGCGGAGCAACAGGTCTCGGGCCCCCAGGCGGAGCGGCGGGCACCGAGACACCAGGCACGACAGTGGGCTCCGAGTCAACTGGTATGACCGCAGGCACTGGGTCAGACATTGGATGGTCTGGCTGGACAGCGGGCATCGGGTCACCAGGCATCAGGTCATTTGGCTCGACAGCGGGCACCGCGTCATCTGGCAAGGCAGTGGGCTCCGAGTCAACTGGTATGACCGCGGGCACTGGGTCAGACATTGGATCGTCTGACTGGACAGCGGGCATCGGGTCACCAGGCATCAGGTCATTTGGCTCGACAGCGGGCACCGCGTCATCTGGCAAGGCAGTGGTCTCCGAGTCAACAGGCACGACAGTGGGCACCGGGTCATCAGGTACCGGATTGTCTGGCTCGACAGCGGGCATCGGGTCATCAGGTATGACAGCGGACACTAGGTCACCAGGCATCAGGTCATTTGGCTTGCCAGCGGGCACCGCGTCATCTGGCAAGGCAGTGGGCACCGAGTCACCAGGTACGACAGCGGGCTCTGAGTCAATTGGCACGACAGCGGGCACCGGATCAGGTACCGGATCATCTGGATCAACAGCGGGCATCGAGTCAACTGGCCTAATAGGATCGTCAGGCTGGATCAGTTCATCATGCTGGGTAGAGGCATTAGGCCGAGTAGAGGCTTCAGGCCGAGTAGAGGCATCAGGCCGAGTAGAGGCATCAGGCCGAGTAGAGGCTTCAGGCCGAGTAGAGGCTTCAGGCTGAAGAGAGGCATCAGGCCGAGTACAGGCATCAGGCCGCGTAGAGGCTTCAGGCCGCGTAGAGGCTTCAGGCCGAGTACAGGCATCAGGCCGAGTACAGGCATCAGGCCGAGTACAGGCATCAGGCCGAGTAGAGGCATCAGGCCGAGTAGAGGCTTCAGGCCGAGTAGAGGCATCAGGCTGCGTACAGGCATCAGTCTGAACCACGGAAGGCAGGCTCACCGGTTTGGATACTGGCAGGATGGTATTGGTTGGAAAGAATTTTCGCTTTTTTCTGGTTTTAACTACTGGAGCACTGCAAGTAAACGCAGGTCTGCAAACGAATGGAGCAGCTGGAGACAGAGAAGAACTGGAGGATGGAACAGGAGAGGGAGCAGTTGCTACAGAGGGCTTTTTTACAGGGTTAAAGGCAGGATAGGTGCAGCGAGTGGGAACAGGGGACTGACATGCGGTAGATAGCCAAGTATACTGGGCTGTAACTGGAGGAGCTGGTGGGAATACAGGAGTAGAGTTAGAAGCAGGACTGGGTCTTTGTAAGCTGACTGAGGCTGGGTGCAACAAGTCTGTCCATGTCTGCAGTAGGGGTTGAACAAAGCTGAGCTTACACAAAGCCTGTCTGGTCAATGACTGCACTGCGTTTATACAATCTCTTAGTGTCTGTGGTGAACATGTGGAATAACGCTCCAGAAAGTAACCCACATCATCCTCTAATAACCACACCAGGGACTCTACCTGGTCTGCACTAAATGGTGGCAAAAATTCATCCCTGCATTCGGGGGAACCAGATGAAACCAACTCTGCACAAACCTCAATCAATGGCTGCACCTCAGAGAACTCTGTGCCCTGATCTACTAGAACATGAGCGAGCCGTATACATTCTAGCAGTTCATCCCGGGTATACTCCTTCAGAGTTTGATAAGCATACTCCCTGTCATCAAACACTAGCAGATATAAATACTCAACCTCCTCAAGATCCATCCTTCCCATCAACAAGCCAAGATGGCTTCCCTGTGCAGCCACTTCTGGTCAGGATTGGCCTTGGTGTAATGTCAGGGCTCCCAGGTATGACCAGAGGTGTGTGACTGAAGCAGGGAAACGCAGACCTCAGATATGTGATAAACAATATAATTTATTAACACTAACAGTACAAACATAAACGCAGTGCAATACTAAAACATAATACGGTGCAAACAAACCAAACCAACCACCCACAGATAACAGTACATACAAGCAAGCGTCGTCAGGCAGGCCGGGTCAATATCAATTGGGCAGGTAGGTACAGGGGGAGCAAGCGGAGAATGGTCGGGGTCACAGGCCAGGTTCAGCAGGTAGCAAGCAGCATAGTACAGAGGGTCAGGCAGAGGGATGGTCCGGGTCACAAGCCAGGGATCAGAACAGGTAGCAAGCAGCGTAGTACAGAGGGTCAGACAGAGGGATGGTCAGGGTCACAAGCCAGGATCAGAGCAGGAGACGTCAGCAAAGGAACAGAAACAGGATGCAGGACAGATACAGGGCCCAGGACAAACACAACACCAAGGCAGAGTCTGCAAGTCTGGCCATCCCTTAAATACCCCAGTATCATCAGTTCCAGGTGTTAGCTGGCTGAAAGGTTGAGTCTCTGATTGCTGGGAGCACCCGCTGGCCAGCCCTGGTACTGCAGATCAAAAGGCAGGTGAGTCCCACCATTGCTGGCCAGTCCATTCCTAACAGTGGGAGATTGAAGAGAGAGAAACAGACCCGGAGGGGAGATTCTTATTTTTGAAAGGTAGATTACAAGAACAGAAATGTACAATTGTGAATATCTATTGCCCAAATAAGAGACCAGAGGTATACCTGAAGGGAGTTTTGAGAAAATTGTTGGCCTTTAAGGAGGGTCTTTTGATTGTGGCGGGGGATTTGAATCTTTGCATGGACCCACAAATGGACACGACATCATCTGTGCAGAGAGAGGGAAGTAGAGCTTTGAAAACTCTGAAGGGTGTGATACATGAATGTCAATTGGTGGATATTTGGAGAGTGACACATGGAAAAGAGAGAGATTATACATATTTCTCTAATGCCCACGGGATGTATTCCAGATTGGACTACATATTAGTTGATCATCAAAGGGTGGACAAAATAGAAATAGAAGCGATGTCTCTCTCGGATCATGCGCTGGTTACATTGAAAGTGAGGTGGGGGAGATGTTCGACCGGAGGGATAGGATGGAAGTTGAATGAGGCTCTCTTTCTAGACCAGGAGGTGGATCGGAAAATTAGAGAAGAAATTGAGAGATTTTTTCAGGAGAATGAGACAGGGGAGGTGTCGGTGGCCACAGTGTGGGAGACCCATAAGGCATACATAAGAGGTATATTGATTGCGATTGGAGCAAAAAAGAAAAGGGAAAGAAGAGAGAAACTTACTGGGCTGTTAAAAGAAATAAGTGATTTGGAGCAGTTACATAAAAATAAAAGAACAGAAGAGATAAGACAGAAGGTAGTAAAAAAGAGAGAAGAACTGGGGTTATTGTTGGAGGAGGAGAAGAGAAGAGTCTTTAATAAAGTTGCTAGTGAGAGATAGATGGGCAGATAGACCAGGTAAATATTTAATGAGAGCTTTGAGGGAAAAGAAAAACAGGAATTATATAGAAAAAAATAAGAAACCCCAAAGGAGAACTGGTTTATTCTACCAAAGAGATTACTAGGGTGTTCAAAGAATACTATAGTAAGTTGTATAATATTGCCTCCCAAGACCTAGTAAATACAAGTGGTAAAGTGAGTAGAGAAAAAAGAAGAGTGTATTTTAAAAATGCAGGACTACCGAAGTTAAGTGAGGATCTATTGAATTCCCTAGATATGGAAATTTCGCAGGAAGAAATAAAAAGTGCATTAAAAAGTACCATAAATGGGAAAAGCCCAGGCCCAGATGGTTATACAGTGAGGTACTATAAAAAATATAGTGACTTGTTACTACCAAAAATGGAGAAATATATGAATGCCCTGGGAGGGGAGATGGAGATGAGGCGGGAATCTTTGCAGGCCCATGTGGTGTTAATCCAAAAGGAGGGGAAGGATGCTTCTCAATGCTCCAGTTATAGACCAATATCACTTCTGAATATCGACACAAAGTTATACGCAAAGGTCCTAGCAAACAGATTAAAAGACCTAATGCCAGATTGGATTCACGCTGACCAGGTGGGATTTGTGCCAGGGAGAGAGGGTAGAGATAACGGTTTGAGAACTCTGTTACTTATCCAGAAGGCTAGGAAGGGGAAGACGCCGGTAGTGGTGCTTTCGATAGATGCTGAAAAAGCATTTGATAGAGTAAACTGGAGCTTTATGATGGATACTCTGGAGACTTTAGGTGTGGGAGCAAGAATGAGAGAGTGGATAGGAAAGTTGTACAGAGAACCTTCCGCGGTCATTGTGGTTAATGGGGAGAGGTCGGAAACTATAGGAATGTCAAATGGAACTAGACAGGGATGTCCACTGTCCCCATTATTGTATGTGCTGTCGTTGGAACCTTTGCTGGCAACAATTAGGAAGAATATAGATATAACAGGGGTGCAAACAGGAGGAGAAGATCATAAAGTGGCAGCTTTTGCAGATGACCTGTTGTTTTATGTGGGAAATCCGAGGATAACACTTCCCAACTTAATGAAGATCTTAAAGGAATATGGGGAGTTATCAAACCTGAAAATTAATCCATCAAAAACTGAGATTTTAAACGTTAATCTCCCAAGTAGTGAAAAAGAAAAAATACAAAAAGAATTCCCTTTTATATGGAAGAACAGAGAGATAAAGTATTTAGGGGTTAAATTATCTGCTTCATTTACAAACCTATATAAGCTAAATTATATCCCACTCTTAAATGAGATCAAGGAGGAACTAAGGAAATTGGGAAGAGGTAACCCGTCTTGGATAGGGCGTATAAACCTGATAAAAATGGTAATTGTACCTAAAATCCTATATAAATTTCAGATGGTCCCAGTTAAAATCCCGGATGTATTCTTTAAAGTAATAAAAAAGATGCTAATAAGATATATATGGAAAAACAAAAAACCTAGAATATCATACGACCTGTTGAGTAGAAATAAGGAGAAGGGAGGCTTGGGATTGCCTGATATTAAGAGGTACTATAGAGCTGTAATCCTAGCGAGAACGTATGACTGGACACATAACCCAGAGGGGAAAAGATGGGTTGCGATTGAGAATGAATTAAGCGGAACTACCCTGAGTAAAAGTATATGGGTCCCAGCAAAGTATAGAGGTTTAAAAGATTCCACGAGTGTTTTCACATTAAATGTTTTAAAGGTGTGGGATAATTTGCACAAATATATGAAATGGGATTTCAATTCACAATTAATATCACTTAGGAACACAGATTTTTTTCCCCCAGGTAGGGAGGAGAGTATGGGTAAATGGTTTAGGAAAGAGGATATTCAACTGAGAGATATTATGGATGGACAGCAGTTGAGAACACTTGAGGATTTGAAAAAAGATAAAAGAGAACTTTTTATTAAAATAGATGAGTGGAGATATCACCAGTTAAAACACTTTGTTAGAAATCTTCCGAAACCTTTGAGAATGAGAAAGGATTGGAACTCGTTTGAGAGGTTGTTGGATACACGTGGAGAAGGGAAACGGGGCACAGCTAAGGTATATAAGATTCTCACCGAGTTAGTCACACAAACAAAGCCAATGTATATAGCAAAATGGGAAAGAGATCTGGTAATGGAGATAGATGAGGATAAACAAGGGAAAATATATAGATTGATACACGAGAACATAAGTATGAGAGAGGTGGAGGTTAATTATAAATGTTTAACGAGGTGGCACATTGCACCGAACGTGGAACACAGGATGAACGGGGAAAAGGTTTCAGAGTGTTGGAGGGGATGTGGAAGAATATTTACCTTATATCATCTATGGTGGGAGTGCCCAATGATACAAGCCTTCTGGGAGAAAATAGTCCAATTAATTGAGACAATCACTGGGTTAAAAATAGGATTGAACCCAGAGGTGTGTCTATTACATTGTACAGATCTACCAGTAAATAGATATAAAGACTCGGGTGTATGGCATTACTTGAACGCGGCAAAAGGTCTGATTCCTAGGTTTTGGCATAGACCAGAGATACCGAGGGAGGAGGATTGGGTAGAAAGAACAAATCAGACATGTAAGATGGAGAAATTATATTACATGCAAGAAGACAAGATGGGGCTATTTTTTAAGAAGTGGAGAACATGGGAAGATTTTGTAGCAAGATCCACGAAGTAACAACTTAGGAAGAGGAGGAAGAACTTGTATATTCTAATTAGGAAAAAAAAAAAAGTCATTAGAAATATGCAGAGGGGGAGGATTAATGGGCAATGGGGATATTTTAGGGGGTGGGTGGGCTTTTGGAGTGGGTTGGGGGTTGCTGAGGGAATAAATTAGGGGTAGGAAAGTATTTAAAGGTTTGGAAAATGTTTTTTTTTTTGTATATGAAAATGATGAAGAAATGTGTATATTATATGGAAAATAAATAAATATTTAAATGTAAAAAAAAAAAACCACGCATGCGGAGTTTGCGTTGCATTTGCCGAGCGTAAAAAAACGCTACGCAAACATCGGACCAATGCTTGCCAAACGTTATAGGGGCGTTGGCAAGAGTTGGTAAAACAGTCAAGTGTGAACGAGCCCTAAATCACCAGGACAGTACAAATAACCCCCAAATGACCCCTTTTTGGGAAGTAGACAGTCCAACGTATTTAATAAGAAGCATTGTGAGTTTTTTGAAGTTGTACATTTTTGCCACAATTTTTTTGAAAGTGAAAAAATGAAATGTTTTTTTTTTTATAAAGTTGACATATAAGTTATTTCTCACATGCAGCTTAGACATACTTAGAATTATACACCAAAAAGATTCTGCTACCTCCCCTGATATGGGGATATCACATTTTTGGAGGCCCTGAAGCAACAGGACAGTGAAAACCCCCATGAAATGACCACAGTTTGGAAAGAAAACACCCCAAGGTATTTTCAAAGACGCATGGCGAGTCTTTTGAAGACATCATTTTATTTTTCTATACGTTTTTGAAAAATGCAAAGAACATGAAAATATTTTTTTTTTACAAAAAGTTGTCAATTAAAGAGCTATTCTTAACATACAGCATAGACATTCTTAGGATTAAACCTGAAAACATATTCCACTATTCCTCCCTGGTACGGTGATACCCAGGGCTGGTGCTGCCAGTATGCAAACTAGGCAGCCATCTAGGGCACAGCCACAGCCACTGGTTTCCCTACTCTCCTGCTTGCTGAGGATTGTATCACATAGTGTTTTTACCTCTACATTTTATGTTCACCTTCTCTTTTTCTACTTTATTTAATTGAATTGTTGCACAAAAAAGTCATGCTGGTATCTGTAGTCTGCTTAGCCGCTGCTGTACCCAAAAGTAGTGGGATATAGGAGTGTGCTTCCAGACCTCTAGAAGTAGCAGAGAGCTTCAAGTGCGTAGCATATCCTCCAAGGCACCGTGACGTCACATCCGCTTCATGTGCCAGCTCAGGCATTTCATCTCCCCGTCTCTCCATCGACGGCTCCAGACCCACACTGGCTGATCCTTACGACGGGAAGGACTGACGGTGACTATTATCGATTTTATTTCTTTCTTTTAAATGTTTAACACCGATTGTTTATTAAACTGGTCTTTTAATACTGTACTTAGTGGAGCCTCCCCTTGTCTTCTTCCTGTCTTCCACATACAGAGCTGGCATACTCTGATGATGGCTGCCGCAGATGTTGCTGGTTTCTAACGGACTTATGAAAATAATTTTGAAGTTTTATTTTTTGGGGGGAAGGTGGGGGCGGGTGCAAGTAGTTGGTCTTGACTAGGGCGCATAATAGTCTTGCACCAGCCCTGGCGATACCACATGCGAGACTTTACACAGTCTAGTCACATAGAGAGGCCCAAAATCCAAGGACCACCTTAAAGTTATTCTAAAGGTTCCAATTTTTTTTAAATAACAAGCATGTCATACTTACCTGCTATGTGCAGTGGTTTTGCACAGAGCAGCGCCGATCCTCCTCTTCTCGGGTCCCCTGCTAACGCTTCTGGCCCCTCCCCCTCGCTGAGTGCCCCCAGAACAAGCAGCTTGCATTGGTAGTCAGTGTAGTACTACCTTACATTGGTGGTCAGTGTATTGCCCTGCACTCATGCATGTTTGCTCTCCAGCAGCCTCTGTGTGTCCATGGGACACACAGAGTATGGTTTAGTCCCCCGCTCACTAAAATATGCTGCAGCTGGATGGGGCTGACCGCTGTCTGGGCACTATCCATTCAAAGACGAATGCCAGGAATGCAGAATACCAGTAGATGTACACCCAAAAATATTCTTGGATAGACATCTACTTTAGAGCCGGCTCACAACATGAAATGCACAGGAATGCACTTTGTATTCTTGTGCGATTCACATGTGATCCGGATGCAGTGTTATTTCAGCCCAATCCTTTGAACGGGCTGAAATCACTCCAGATTGCACCAAACGTCCTGCATGCACTACTTTAAAAACGCAGAGCAACTGGATTGCATGGTACAGTACCATGTGATCCGGTGCAGGTGAACACACTGCGTTTGCAACCTGCATTTGGGGTGTCATTGACACTGACATCCACTGTAGATTGCGTTTTGAACTCGGTGCAGGAAACGCATGCAGAACACAAGTCCTGGTGTGAACTTGCCCTTAATGTAATAAGTGACACCAGCTGACATAAAAAAAAAATCTGAAACCTACTTCTCCTTCGAAACGGCCTCCAACACAGCTCGGGCTTGAAAGCTTGGAGAGGGTAAGACCAAAGTGGGACCATAAATTATGGATGTCAGGCTGCCTAGCACAGAGCCCATGCAGTGGTACAGCGGCACAGGAAGAGCGACACGGAAGTCCTTGGGGAACAGCAAAGAGACAAGTCAGTTCTAGTTGAAACCTAAGACGTGATGATGTCTATTCTGTGTATGCTCTGACACGCACCTCTCTCCAGCCGTACCCCAGCCTCGCCCCCACAAACTGCGCATTATTCACAATGTTGTGATGGCTCAGAGTGGCTCCTTTGGGATATCCAGTGGTTCCCTAAGACAGGATAAGAGCAAATTAATAGTAAGAAGAATAATCAGGACAGAAAAGGATCAGACATTGCTTCCCATGTTGTGGCATCTGACATGCACCCAAAGCCAGCACTTTAACTCAGTAACGTAATTTAAAGTCATCTTTTTTTATTAGTTAAATCTGCAGTTTTTATTAACCACTTGTCTATCGGGCCAATTATGACATTTTCTCCTACGTGTCAAAATGATCATTTTTTAGCTAGAAAATTACCTAGAACCCCCAAAATTTATATATATGATCAAACACAGTCTGTGTTTGATCAGATGCTTTGAATGGCAGGGGAGATATCAGGGGTCTAATAGACTCCTGATGGCTCCATAAAGCTTTCCTGTCACTGCCCAAAGCTTTCACACAGGGTCTTGTTCAATTGGAGAATTTTAGATATCATTTGTTGCCATTTCACAGGCGTGCAACAATTTTAATTTTGTTTGGTATCTCTACTCAATGCAGCATCAACGTTTATTATATTTTACCAAATAATTGGGTATTCTATTGTGTTTGTGTGCACTAAAATTCATTTATGTGTACTTTTTGCTAAAAATTTGCATTTGCGAAAATTGCAACCACCATTTTTTTTTCTCCAGGGCCTCTGCTGTCAGAAAATACATCATGTTTGTGTGGTTTTTAAATATTTTTTTTTAGCAAAAAAAAAAGTCTGATTTTTAACTTTTATGTTTGAAAAATGTCAAAACTGCCCTGGACACCACGCGGATAATTGCCCAGCATTGTGTTTCTTTGCCCAGTAATCACACTACAATTCAAGGGCCCGACAACCCAAGTGGAAGGGGCAGTATTTGTATTGAAACACCCCAACAGTCTGTCTGTCCTAGTTTAGTTTAATTTTAGGGTAGTATAAGTACACTGGCTACAACGATTATGACCGGGCAGGCTGGCCAACAGGTTAGATTGTAAAGGTGGAACATTTTTGTGAACAGTACAATGATTTATCATCTACTTGGCCAAATATAATGCAGTATAAAGGTGAACTAGGGTCATTGTTTCGAATCCCAACCACAGCACCACCTGCTTGGAGTTTGCATGTTCTCCCTGTGCCTGCTTGGGTTTTCTCCAGGTACTCCGGTTTCCTCCCACACTCCAAAGACATGCTGGTAGGTTAATTGAATCCTGTCTAAATTGTCCCTAGTATGTGTAGGTATGAATGTGATTTAGGGACCTTAGATTGTACACCCCTTGAGGGTTAGGGACTGATGTGAATGTACAATATATATGTAAAGAGCTGCGTAAATTGATGCGATATAAGTACCTGAAATAAATAAATAATAAATATATTTAATATATATGTATATATTATGTTATATAATATTATATAGTTTTGATGCGTGTTTCTAGCGTGTTTTGCGGTGCGTTTTGTGTTTTTGAACATGGGTTTTAGAATTTTTCTAATAGGAAAGTATTGAGTGAGACTTTAAAGCAACTTTACACTCTCTGGCACTCAAAGTCGCATCAAAGAAGTGCAGGAACCTTTTCAAAGTCACAGCAACTTTGAAAATGTTCCTGCACTAATTTGATATAATTTGAGTTCCAGAGAGTGTAAAGTTGCTTTAAAGTCTCATTCAGTACTTTCCTATTGGAAAAATTCTAAAACCCATTGACCGAAAGACTCAAAACGCATAAAAAACGCACAAAAAAAACAATAGAAAAGTATTGAGTGACTTTGATGCGACTTTACACTCAAAGTCGCATCAAAGAAGTGCAGGAACCTTTTCAAAGTCACAGCAACTTTGAAAAGGCTTCTCCAGATCTGTCTATGAATGTGGAGCAGCGCAGAGCTGCCTGCAGGCAGCCCATGTAAGTCAATGGAGATACCCCGGTTGGACAGGCTCACCCACACCTCCAAGTCTGTCAAACCCACAGAGACGGATGCATGGCCTTGAACGCACGTTGTCTGTGCTTGAGGCTGTACCCTTGTCCCTGGGTAATGGAGGAGACCTCAGACATGCCCAAGGGTTTTCAAAAATAATAGGGCAGCCCTGCTTTTGGGTCCTGGCAATGATGGGGGGTGGGGGGATCAGCCACTTCAAAAGCATATGATCTCCATTTTTGGTCCGGCATTTTATTAAAGCAGTATTAAACCCAAAATCAAATATTTATTATATCGCAGCTTACCAATTCGTAGATGTGATGGCTGCGCTCATTTTCTTTTTTAGGGCTTTCTTTCATCTATTTCCATCTGGTGATCCAGCCAGAAAGTCTGTTGCTTTTTAAAAGCACAAGCTCTCCAACAGAATGTAGCAGTTACAGACATTTAACACTGGTAGGGGTCCTTACAATGTTCAGCTTTTATTTACGTGAAACCTTTATCCCAAAAGGAAAAAAAAACAGTTTGCCATAACTGCTTATAAAGTGTGAGCTGGAGTTTGGCTTCAATTTGTTAGTGTATTTAAATCTGCTAGTACATTTAACACTCCCCTACAGACTGACAATGCTGCTATCCAAAGGTGCTCCCTGTGCTCCTTCATCTACATGCTGTCTCACTAATACAGGAGGTGTGTTACTGGGCAGATCACCAGGTGAAAACAAGGGGGAAAAATCATGAAAAAAGAAAACTAATGCAGCCACATTGAATATTGGTAGTCTGCAATATATTACATTTTCGGTTTTGGGTTTAATACCGCCTTAAGAAGATATTCAGGACACCAGTAGGATTAAAGAGTAAAATAGATATGTGATCTAAGGCTGTGAAAACAGAACATATTGTCAATGATCATATGTATGGGGAAACATTCCTTTGGGCACTTTGGCAATTTCTGGATGGAGAGACACTTTGAGGGCTCAAGTGGACAGGAAAAATGTACTATAAGATGCACATCTCTGTAAAACCCTGTAGATAGATGCAGGGTCGGACTGACAACTCATGGGGCCCCCGGGCAATAGGGGATCATGGGGCCCCTGTGTCCTTGCCCAAACTCAAAAAAGTCTATGAAAAAGGTACCAGGGGCTTCTCATGGGGCCCCCTACTGACCCTGGGCCCTCAGGCAGTGCCCAAGTTTCCAAATGGTCAGTCCACCCCTTGATAGATGTATGACAGCCTCAGCTCGGACTCCAGCCAGACCCAGCCCAACACGTTTCGCCCTGCTCCCGAAGCTTAGTTATGGGGATTCCAAGACTAAGCTCCAGGGGTGGGCTGAAATGCGTTGGAGGCGTAGCCTGGTTGGAGCCCGGGCTGAGGCTGCCATACATCTATCTACAGAGTGTTACAGAGCTGTGCGTCTTATAGGGCTTTTTTCTGAAGCGGAGACGAGCTCCATCCTTGCCTGCACTCCTAGCGATCTGCCACAGAAGAAGACCTGGTGGAGCCTTGAGTGGCACCATTTTTTTAGTTCTGGGTCACTTTAAGGGCTCGTTCACACACGCGGCTATACTGCCAACTCTCTGAAAAGTGATCCTTGGTGAATTGCTTTCCAGAAGGCATTTGACAGGTGATGAGGAGGCAATATGTCACTTCCTCACCACTTGCTTTTACCTGCAAAGTTCTGACCCACCATGTGCATTGCATTAGATACACAGAATATAACTGGATATAACATTTATAGGTAATGTTGATCCAGGGAATATCCGATTGCCTCTCGGGGGATCAGGAACAAATTTTTTTCCCTGCAGGAGCAGATTGGATCATGCTTTGCTGTTTTTTTTTGCCTTCCTCTGGATCAACTGTGGGTGTAGGATTATAACTTTTTTTTTTTTAATGGTTGAACTGGATGGACTTTTGTCTTTTTTCAGCCAGACTATGCATGCGACTGCAGGGCGGTTTTGGTGCAGTGGCATTAACATGAATGGGTCACGTTTTAGTGGTGGTACTGCATGCTGTTTAATTTTTGCCGTGGCATGTGCACAGCGCTGAGTCGCTGCATGTCCTAGTTTAGGTGGGCAGTAAAACCATGGCTCAACCATCCGAGTTTTTACTTACCATGTGAATGAGCAGTAACCAGGGGCTGACTGACAACTCATGGGGCCCCCGGGCAATAGGGGATCACGGGGTCCAAACGCAAAAAAGCCTATGAAAAAGGTACCAGGGGCATCTCATGGGGCCCCCTACTGACGCCGGGCCCTCGGGCAGTGCCCGAGTTTCCAAATGGTCAGTCCGCCCCTGGTCGTAAACCCTTATTTATTGGAAGTGTCATGGAAGCGATATCTTCTGTTATAAGAAGACTTGGCTGTATATATCCACATGAATAGACGTCACCGCTGGATGTCCATGACCCTCATTGTTGAGCCCGGGTGGAAAATTTAGCTCTGCTTGTGAAGCAACTATTTGTGTGTGTTCTATTTATAATTGCTTCTGTGTGCGCCAACAAATATGCCAGCCTGGCAGGCACACAGTCCAGTGGAAAAAATGTCAGTGCGGGTTATATGAAAGAGTCAGTAAAAAAGAACATCAACACGTCCGAGGGTGACAATATTCTACCGGGAGGGAGACACATTTTAATAGGAAACTATATGGTTTGGGGTCAGTTTATTTATTCATTTTAATATTTAGACATTTCCTAACTCCTGCCCAGAATTTTGTTTCAGTTTTGGATGGAGTGGAGAAGGGTTACAATTTCTGCCGACATCTAATTCTTGAACAAGTCTAATGCAGGCCATAGATGGGTCGAAAACCGGCCCCTTTTCTTAACAAAAAACAGAAAAATCGGTCGTTCAATAGGCCGACGTTACCAAAAAAAAAAAAAAAAAAAACGGCTGATTTTCATCCCATCTACAGCCGGCATTTTTACTTCTGTCCCTTGCAGAGAGCTCCGCTATTATATTTGACATGAAAAAGTATTGCAGTTACAACATTGTATCTATTTGTATCCATTTCGGATGCAGATGTTTTTATTAGGATACAAATAGATACATTGATGTAACCGCAATACTTTTTCATGTCAAATATAATAGCGGACTGGAATTCTTATTCTTTTTCTTCTATTTCTTCTGTTTCTTCTATTTCTTCTTCTTCTGTTTCTTCTTCTTCTGTTTCTTCTTCTTCTGTTTCTTCTGCTATTTCTTCTGTTTCTTCTTCTTCTGTTTCTGCTTCTTCTATTTCTTCGACTTCTATTTCTCCTTCTTTTTCCTCTTCTATTTCTTCTTCTATTTCTTCTGCTTCCTTTTCTTCTTCTTCTATTTCTTCTTCTATTTCTTCGTCTTCTATTTCTCCTTCTTTTTCTTCTTCTATTTCTTCTTCTTCCTTTTCTTCTTCTTTTTTCTTCTTCTGTTTCTTCTTCTTCTATTTCTTCAACTTCTATTTCTCCTTCTTTTTCTTCTTCTATTTCTGCTTCTATTTCTTCTTCTATTTCTTCTTCTTCCTTTTCTTCTTCTTCTATTTCTTCTTCTATTTCTTCATCTTCTATTTCTCCTTCTTTTTCTTCTTCTATTTAAGTGTTCTTGCATAGCAAGGAACACTTATTGTTATCTCACAAATATATTCTTATTCTTATTTTTATTCTTATTCTTATTATTATAGCCAAATTTGCCACGCTAACTCCTCCCACAGTTTTTACACTACAAAGACAAGTAATATATCAAAACGTGCGGATTGTTCCCGATCGGATTGCTATTACTTTGTGGAACGTTTCGCCGAATCGTTCAAGAAATATCGCGGTTTTTGTGGCGAAATTTTCCCATAGGAATGAATGGTGCATGTAGAGTGGCAGCAGTGCACAGCTAGAGTGTGCAAAGGAAAAATCAGAACATGATTTGTAAACTGCCATCACTCTGCCATTTTCAAGCCCACCTACACATATCTTATATCAAAACGTTCAGCTAACCCTGCTGTCACTAAAAATGTTCACGGCTAGGACATACTCCTGATAGTTTTCAGAATATGACCATTTGTTTGCACATCACCCCTCCCATTGACTTTCATTGAAACTCCACTCTAGACACCAGACATTTTAAGGGACATTTTTAAACTGCGACTGTGCCTTCATTTGTTATCTTTCAGAGACATACTATACATCAAACTGTAGGTCTTTTTCTTGTGATTGTCACAATATAAACCTTTTCACGGTAGCATTTATACTTTTAAAACTACAAGCGTTTGAAGATGGCAATCGCCAGTGAATTTGGCAAGTTTAAACAGCCTGTTTAGAGCACAGCTCCTCACACACCTGTGACTGACTGAGGTAACAGGTGCAACCAAAGGTCACTCAGAGGGCAGCTGAGTCACATTAGAGTGAGAAAGCTGCAGTGTGAAAGGAAAAATCAGAACATGATTTGTAAACTGCCATCACTATGTCATTTTCAAGCCCACCTACACATATCTTATATCAAAACGTTCAGCTAACCCTGCTGTCACTAAAAATGTTCACGGCTAGGACATACTCCTGATAGTTTTCAGAATATGACCATGTGTTTGCACCTCACTCCTCCCATTGACTTTCATTGAAACTCCACTTTAGACACAAGAAATTTTAAGGGACATTTTTAAACTGCGACTGTGCCTTCATTTTTAATATTGCAGAGACATACTATATATCAAAATTTAGGTCTGTTTCTTGTGATTGTCACAATATAAGCCTTTTCACGGTAGCATTTATACTTTTAAAACTACAACCGTTTGAAGATGGCAATCGCCAGTGATGTCAGCAACTTGGAGCAGTTTGTTTATAACCATGACTCTGCCCTTGGTGTGGAGGGAGTTGCCATAGGAACCCAGCTGTGTGAGCAGGAAGCAGAGAGACAAAAGCTAACCTGCCCACTCCAGTTGTGTGGAGGCCAGAACACCACACAATTTCCACAGAAATTGTGAAGACACCAGTGAAGTGAGCAATTTGAAGCAGTTTGTTTTTAACCGCTCTTCTCTGCCATATTTGAAATCTAATTCTTATTCTTATTATAGCCATATTTGCCACGCTAACTCCTCCCACAGTTTTTACACTACAAAGACAAGTAATATATCAAAACGTGCGCATTGATCCCGATCGGATTGCTATTACTTTGTAGAACGTTTCGCCGAATCATTCAAGAAATATCGCGGTTTTTGCGGCGAAATTTTCCCATAGGAATGCATTGAGCAGCACAGCACAGCTAGAGTGTGCAAAGGAAAAATCAGAAAAATCAGAACATGATTTGTAAACTGCCATCACTCTGCCATTTTCAAGCCCACCTACACATATCTTATATCAAAACGTTCAGCTAACCCTGCTGTCACTAAAAATGTTCACGAATGCCAGTAGTGTACCGCGCTCCAATATATTCTACCTTATGTGATATAATGAATTCATAAGTGTACCACCGATAATCAAATAATTACATCAATTAATTATACTTAAATATATGATTTGTGTAAATATATAAAATAAATTAATTTATCAATGTGAAAAAACAAAAACTATGAATGAAAAATATAAATAAAAAATAAAAAATATTTGCAGTGGGAATGACAGTTCCTTCTGTATAAATGAGATGGTGTTATTATTCAGTCTGGATAAAAATAAAAATAAAATAAAATTAAAATAAAAATAAAATTAAAAATTAAAATTAAAATTAAAATAAAATTAAAAATAAAAATAAAATTAAAAATAAAATAAAATTAAAATTAAATAAAAATTAAAATAAATAAAAAATATTTGCAGTGGGAATGACAGTTCCTTCTGTATAAATGAGATGGTATTATTATTCAGTCTGGATAAAAAAAAAAAATAAAATAAAAATTTAATTAAAATAAAAAAAAAATAAAATTAAAATTAAAATAAAATAAAAATTAAAAAAAAATTAAAATCAAAATAAAATTAACATAAAATTAAAATAAAAATAAAATTAAAATAAAAATTAAAATAAAATTAAATTAACATAAAATTAAAATAAAAATAAAATTAAAAATAAAATAAAATTAAAATAAAAATAAAATTAAAATTAACATAAAATTAAAATTAAAATAAAATTAAAATAAAATTAAAAATAAAATAAAAATAAATATAAAATTAAAATAAAAATAAATATAAAATTAAAATAAAATAAAAATAAAATTAAAAATAAAATAATAAAAATTAAAATTAAAATAAAATTAAAATAAAAAAAAATTAAAATAAAAAAAAAAAAAAATAATTGATATCCCGGATAAGACACTATGTTTCTTTTCTTTAATATTTAATTAATACTAATTTTAGCACGCAATTGAACTTGGCAAGTTTAAAAAGCCTGTTTAGAACACACATGCTGACATTCCTCTCAGAGTGAGTTGTCATAGCAACCCAGCTGTCTCAGCACAGTGAGCCTACTCCGCCCTCTCCAGGTGCAGCAACCAAAGGTCACTCAAGAGGCAGATGACTCACCAGGCTGGACTGTGAGCTTCAAAATACAAGCTGAAATGCATTTCTCACTATCAGGCTTGCAATGTGCACTGCTTACATTTCATCAATCATTTGGTAAAGGTTGCGGCAAGAACACTTTACACAATTTCCCCAGAAATTGTAGATTGTCTAGTTCTTCTTCTTCCTTTTCTTCTACTTCTATTTCTTCATCTTCTAATTCTTCTTCTTCTTTTTTCTTCTTCTTTTTCTTCTTCTTCTATTTCTTCTTCTTTTTTTTCTTCTTCTATTTCTTCCTCTTCTTTTTCTTCTTCTTCTTCTATTTCTTTTTCTTCTTCTATGTCTTCTTCTTCTTCTTTTCTTCTTCTTCTATTTCTTCTTCTTTTCTTCTTCTTCTATTTCTTCTTTTTCATCTTCTTCTATTTCTTCCTCTTCTTCTATTTCTTCTTCTTTTTCATCTTCTTCTATTTCTTCTTCTTTTCTTCTTCTTCTATTTCTTATTTTTCATCTTCTTCTTCTTTTTCATCTTCTTTTTCTTCTTCTTCTTCTATTTCTTCTTCTTTTTCTTCTTCTTCTATTTCTTCTTTTTCTTTTTCATCTTCTTCTTCTATTTCTCCATCTTGCAGGTCACGGCTCATGCGCAGATATTTTTATTGGTAAAAAGATCGGCCGATTTGCCCATCATTGCCGTGAAAATTGGCCGATTTATTTCCAACTTTACCGATAAAAAAAAATGTGCCAAAATCCCGAAAAACGGCCAACCTGTTAACCCACTAACAATCCGAAAATCCGGCAATTTTTTTTTTTTCAGCCAAAAAAATCGGCCGATTTTCGACCCATCTATGGCCTGCATAAGGGCCAGTTCACACTACATACGTTTCAGTTGCTTTTTTTCTGCATGCAGACCACACAGAAAGTAGGTTATATGGTTGTCAATGTCATAGTTCACATCAGTGCTTGCAGGTCCAGTGCGTTCCAGTTGCAGAGAAAAAAGTAGAACAGGCTGCATTTTTCCTGCACATAACTGTACTGGAATGCAGTAAAACGCATCAAAAACGCACCGGAACGCACCAGATTCACACTGGAATGCACGTCTCTATTTAAATTGAAAAACAAAAAGAGAGGGCAAAAAATGAACCGGAAAGCATCAAAATCGCACCGGAACGCACCAAAAATGCGTCAAAAACACACACGCAGAAACGCATCTGGACTGCGTTTCTATAGTGTGAACCAGCCCTAAAATTGAAGCACCACACTATAAGGCACCAGTCACACTTGTGTCGCAGACCGTGTATTTCAATGGAAGCCATTCAAATCTATATGACTTAAAGTTGCAGCAAAATTTATAAAAAGGTTCCTGTGCTACTTTCATACGACAGACTGAAATGTAACCTCTCAAAAGTCGCATGAAAGTCACATCTTAATGTTATCAATGAGAAAGTTGTGCAACAGCCAAAGTCAAAAGTCGACAAAGACGCATCCAAGTTGCACCCATCCAAAATTGTATCAAAGTTGCAATGTAACGTCCCAACGGAAATCACACGACTTTGGAGTCTAAGGCCTAAGGCTCCATTCACACCTGAGTTTTGTATTTTGGGGCATTTTTTGAGGATTTTTGTTGCATGTTTTTAAAGTGTTTTTGAACTTTGTTATTTTATGAACCAACAGAGAAAAATATCATTTCTTTCATCATTTGTTACAACGTTTTTAGCTTTTTTCATCTACTTCCTCCTCTTCTTCCTGGTGTTTATTATTTATTTTGTTAAGGTTAGGGGTTAATTTATTATTCATTTATTTATACAAATATATTTATCATCACTATTTATTTATGTCATTATTAATATTTAATTTATTTATGTATTTATTTTATATATTGATTGTGTGTGCAAGCGTGAGTATGAATGCTCCTGTAGTCTTCTGGGACCTGTCACATGTCCCAAAAGACTACGGGGAGGGAGGACACCTTCCGCTTCCGGTTGTCTAGGAGATCGGACCAGAAGTGGGAGCGGGTACCTGTCAAATTTGGGTACCCGCGCCCCCCAAAGGTGCCAATCCTTAATGGGGAGCAGGGGAGCAGTGGAACTTCCCCTTTTGGGTGGAGCTCCGCTTTAAGTAAAAAGCAGCACACATTAACACCTTTTAGGCACACACTTAACCCCTTGATTACCCGAGATGTTAACCTCTTCTCAGCCAGTGTCATTAGTACAGTGACAGTGTACAGCATCAGCACTGATCACTGCATTAATGGCACTGGAGATGTCAGTGTCAGTTAGTCAGTTCCACCCAAGTGTCAATTAGTGTCAGATTGCCCGCCACACAGTCCAACCATAAGTCGCTGATCATCACCATTATTAGTATGAAAAAGAAAAAAAAAATTCCATTATATATACTGTATACCATTTTTGTAGCCACTAAAACTTTCACGCAAACTTAATATATGCTTATTGGGATTTTTTTTTTTTTTACTAGAGACATGTAGCAGAATACATTTTGGCCTAAATTTATGACGACATTTGTTTTTTTTAGATTTTTTATGTTTTATAGCAGAAAGTAAAAAATATTGTTTTTTTCCCCCAAAATTTTCCATCTGATAAAAAATAAAAAAAAAAAGCAGTGGTGATCAAATGCCAGCAAAAGAAAAAAAAACTATTTGTGTGAAAAAAATGATATGAATATATATTAATTTGAGTACAGCGTTGCATGAGCGCGCAATTGACAGTTAAAGTAGCTCAATGCCGATCACCACTTGGTTACTTATTATATAAATGAAAAAAGACTAAAAATAAAAAAAAAACAATATTTTTTACATTTTGCTATAAAACATATCCAATAACATTTTAAAAAATCTAATTTTTTCATAAGTTTAGAAAAAAATGTATTCTGCTACATGTTTTTTGTAAAAAAAAAATCCCAGTAAGTGTAAATAAAGACTGATGGCTGCTCTGCCTCCTTTTCCCCAGCCACTGGTCTTGGCACATCCCTGCTGTAGTTCTTTTTCCAGGAAGCAGTGATGTAATTCAGCTCTTTTCCAGAGGTGGGCAGACCGAGACTCTCAGACACATTCAACATGTACAGGCCTAGTGTACCCGCCCACATTTACTACAATTCCCTGTGGTTGATGGGACCTGTAGTTTCCTTTTACTGCAGAGAAAGAGAGGAGAGGATATGATGTAATCCCGGCTGTTACACCTCCTCTTTGGCAGAACAGATGCTGTCATCTTTTGAATTACAGAGATGAGGTCATGAAAATTCAATTAGATTTTTCTCCTAAATGGTATGGATTTTCAAAATTGTATTAACTGTTTACTGTTTTGGGTAGGGGGGTGTACTAATGGGTGAATTTTTTTTTTTGCCTGTCCCAGAGTTCTTCTTTAAATGTTAGATTCAATTAAAGCATAAAAAATTACTAAGAAAAAAAACCTTTCAACAAACTCCAATATAGTGTTCTTAAGGTACATTTAAAACCAAAACATTTTCCCACTCTGGACAGAGCAGAAATGATAAAACCCCTGTTGGGTTCTTTTGCCATCTGTGTCCTATTTGAGAAATTTCCCTTTACTTCCTGCCCTCTGGATGCAACAGAAAGGACAATTGGCCACCTCCTCCTGCTGCTGTCAATCACAGCAAATGAGGTAATGGGGAAGTGGAGCCATGTCAAGGGACACACAGAGCGCTGCTCAGGAGCAAGCACGTACAAGTGACCCCATAGCAAGTGGCTTGCTATGGGGGCACTCAGTGGGTGGGAGGGGCCAGGAGTGGTAGCAGTAGACCCGAGAAAAGAAGGATTGGGACTACTCTGTGCAAAACCATTACACAGAGCAGGTAAGTATAACCTGTTTGCTATTTTTAAAAAATAAAAACTGAGCCTTTAATATCACCTTTAACAACCCTCTCTTCCAAAAAAAAGAAAATGCAAAAAACATGCTACAAAAACGCACCGAAAATGCATGATTACGCAGCAGCACTACTGTAAACCTAGGCTTAAACAGTCACAGGTTGTATGAGAACTTACAGAGGTGAACTGGATATTGATGGGGTCTTCAGATGACACGGTCTTCTGTATATCATGTAGCTGCTTCACATGTTGAGTGGTCCCGGCATTCATCACTTCGTCATAGTGGAAAGCACCCGGGTACTTCTTGTCCAAGACTATCGCAATGCGGAAATCTGGAAGTCTGTCAGACACACAAAAAAAACAATAAACAACTGAAAGAGACGTAAATTCACTGAAAGATTAAGAAGGAAGCCAGAAGGCGCTTCTAAATGCAGTATTTCCAAATGTTTATCAAAAGGCGCAGGGCTGCTGTCACTATGTTCTGGATCTCACTGTGCCAACCAGCAGCTGCAGGGGGAGCTTAGGTAGCAGTGTAAAGAGGCAGCTCTTCCTATAACGCACGCCGTCCACGTGGAATCTATGGGTCGGAAGTGACGTCAATAGTGGTGACGTGTTTCGGAGCATGCGCAGATTGCTTCTTCATCAAGTTAAAAAGAGGGAGAGGGCAGAGACGAGGCGGTGTCTATCCCTGAAGAAGTCACGTGATACATGACGCAACGCGTCGGACAGAAGCATGGTGATGTCATTTCTGGTGCGGCGATGGCCGCCACCATCTTTCATACTCCCTGTCTAATTTGCTGGAAGAGGGTTTTTACCCTTTTGATATATTACACCCCCAAGCTAGAGATTGGTTGAAGCATCACCACGCTTCCATCGGACGCGTTGCGTCATGTATCACGTGACTTCTTCAGGGATAGCTTGTAATTTATAGTTCTCGGTATCCTATTCACATTAGCCATTCATTAAGCAGGGATCTTGTCACTGTTTTTCTGTCCCACAATCTGTCCTTGGCTTTACTATGGTTGACATGTATGGGCATGACCCCTCCCCCTTGGCACCAGCTCGCCCCTGCCCCCTCCCCCTATTTAACTTGGCTCTGTTCACTGTGACTCACGGTCTTGATGAAGTAATGATCTGCGCATGCTGCGAAACTTGTCACCGCCCACTAATGACATCACTTCCAGCCCTTTCCTTTCGACTCGGGCGGCGCACGTTCCATGGCGGTCCAGGAAGAGTGGCGGGCATCTTGACACTGCTACCTGAGCCCCCCCTGCAGCTGCTGGTCGGCACAGCGAGATCCAGAACCTAGTGACAGGAGCCCTGCACCGACGCTATTTACATGCTTGAGCCTTACATACTTCTTGTAAGAGGTTTTAACCGTTCCGTTTATTAAACATTTGAAAATACTGCATTTAGAAGCGCCATCTTGCTTCCTTCTTGCTCACATTTAAGGCCAGTTCACATCACAAAAACGCACGCCGGATACATTCCGGATATGTTTTTGCTTACAGTTCACGCCACATGCAGTTCCGGCGCAGTTTGGATGCAGTTTGCTATGTTCCAGTACAGTTCTGTGCAGAAAAAATGCAGCATGTTCTACTTTTTTTTCTGCACCGGAAACTGAATGGAACTGACAGCACTAGTGTGAACCAGGGCCATTGGAATACATGGAAAACACTGTGCATGCATTTTTGATGGAGAAAAAAGCGCACTGAACTGCATCTAGTGTGAACTAGCCCTAAGGCCGGCCATACACTATACAATTTTCTGTCCAATTTCCTTTAGATTTAACTTCAACTATGTAGTGCAAGGGCCTGGCTAATTGGATACAATTGAAAGTGTTGTTTAGGTGTGACCTCATATTATATTGCTTTTGGTGAATCTAAAGCAAAATTCTCAAGAAAATTGTATAGTGTATGGCCAGCCTTAAGAGTCGGCTTCAATTCTTGGAAGTGCTGATCTAGTGCCTTCTTCCAGCTGACATGTTCCACACCTGAAGGTCTCTGAGGCAGATGTGCCCTACAACCTCCTTTTCATTGAAAGATTCACTGACCGCAGGGGTCCAATTTCTCGGAGCCTGAGGTATGGCAACCAAGAACCACATTTATGAAACTGTCCACGCCAGGGGCAGACTGACAACTCATGGGGCCCCTGGGCAATAGGGGATCATGGGGCCCCTGTGTCCTTGCCCAAACTCAAAAAAGCCTATGAAAAAGGTACCAGGGGCATCTCATGGGGCCCCCTATTGACCCCGGGCCCTCGGGCAGTGCCCGAGTTTCCAAATGGTCAGTCCGCCCCTGGTCAGCGCCAGAAACTGTCTGAGTGGTTTGATAGCAACAATTACTGTAGATGAAAGGCAGAACTTTGAATAAAATCAAAAATTTCAAACATAATGCAGACTGTCACTAGTATTAACCCCTTCCCTACAGGGCACTTTCACCCCCTTCCTGCCCAGGCCAATTTTCAGATTTCAGTGCTGTCGCACTTTGAATGACAATTGCGCAGTCATGCAACACTGCACCCAAACAAAATTTTTATAATAACAGATAGAACTTTCTTTTGATGGTATTTAATCACCACTGGGGTTTTTATTTTTTGCTAAACAAACGAAAAAAGACCACATTTAAAAAAAAAAAGTTTTCTTAGTTTCTGTTCTCAAGTTTTGTAAATAAGTGATTTTTTTTTTCCTTCATTGATGAGGCTGCACCAGGGGCGGACTGACAACTCATGGGGCCCCCGGGCAATAGGGGATCATGGGGCCCCTGTGTCCTTGCCCAAACTCAAAAAAGCCTATGAAAAAGGTACTGGGGGCATCTCATGGGGCCCCCTACTGACCCCCGGGCCCTCGGGCAGTGTCCTACTTTCCAAATGGTCAGTCCGCCCCTGGGCTGCACTGATGGGCACTGATGCGGCTGCACCAATATGCAGCACTGATGGGCACTGATAGGCTGCACTGATGGGCACTGATGAGGCTGCACCAATATGCAGCACTGATGGGCATTGATAGGCTGTACTGATGGGCACTGATAGCGGACACTGTTAGCAAGCACTGATGGTCACTAATAGCAAGCATTAAAGGGCACTAATAGCAAGCATTGATGGCCAATATTAGTTGGCACTGATGGGACTACACTGTGCTACAAGTGGCTTGCTATGGGGGCACTCAGTGGGTGGGAGGGACCAGGAGTGGTGGCGGGGGACCCAAGAAAAGAAGGATTGGGGCTGCTCTGTGCAAAACTATTACACAGAACAGGTAATTGGCTGCACCAATATGCAACACTGATAAGCATTGATAGTGAATATCATACACAACCACCTAAAACACTATTAAAACCTAAAAGCAATTTGTATTGCAAAGCGCAAAGAAGTATGCAGTATAAATATGGACAGTGGTGAGATATAATAATGGATGCTAATGTTCCTGATTAGGAGCAAACTTTGGGCAATGCTGGCAGTACCCTAAGTGGGTAATAAGCAATATAGTAGAGATAGGAACATCCATGTGAATGGGGCCCAACACGGCAGTTTTTCTTTTTCTGAGCCCCCTCATAACATACTGTAGTTGTATAACCTGTTAATCCGGCTAATATATCCATTATTTTTCTACATCCCATAATAGGAACTATTACATGTCTACTGTTTGTTCTGCACTGAACTCGCACAGCAGCGTTGTCACTATGTGGACAGGGTGATCTTCAGTTGGAGACAAATAAATGAATTCCCACCTCCAGCTAACACTTTTCAGGCAAGTACAGCAACAGGTTTTCTTTCAGAAAAAAAGGTTTTAGCCATATGAATCAATGCTGACCAGCATCATAACCCCTGACAGTGATATATAATTTATCCCAACCCTCTAACCGAAACTTTTCCTGGACAGCTTGGCCTGTATGTTAACATATATAAATATCAGTGAAAAAAAAAAGAAATTAATTGCATACTATCATTACATTATACCCATAGAGCTACCAAAATACAGCAGCATAAGGATGCATTCACACCTTTGAATATACCTGCACCCCGATAGGATGCGGAAACCCCAGCGGCAGCCTTATTAAAAACAGTGGGAGGCTGCCAAAGCTAATTGCGGCCACTCACATGTAATCACTCATACAGAGATCATATGCGATTGACCAGCCCTGGACGCAGGCAATCTCGCATGGGACCGCTGAATGAGTGATTAAATGTGAGCGGCCACAATTGGCTGCAGGAGCCAACAGCCACCCATTGCATTCAATAGGGGCTGCCTCCCACAGGTCATCGTGGGAACCCCCCACTGGGGTTCTTGCATCTAATCGGAGTGCGGGTCCATTCGCAGGTATGAATACACCCTAAGCTATACTGGTCTTTTAAATTTCCCCGTAGCAGAGAGATCTGATTATCTGTGTAACCTGAGGCCATACAATAGATTTTTTTTTTCGGTCAACCCGAAACAAAATCTAGCAGATTCCTCCATACATGCCGAATAGTGTGGATGGACAAATTTCCTGCCATTGTATTTTGACAGCCAGTGCAGCTGATTGAAGGATGAGGGGGGTGTGGGTTGGTGGGGAGCACCCACAGCTTGAATCTTGGCCAGTTCATCAGGAACCAGACAAAATTCGATTCGTGTATAATCACAATGGTCACATGACCTCAAACTGAGCACACTTACGCCTTGCTCTTGATGCCCCCTGCTGGTGAGGTGTCAATCTCCGGACAAATACTCCTCAAAAGTTCATAATATCTTTGCGTTTTAAACTGGGCAGGGAATATTAGGGCAGAGCAACCAACCTGTGAAAAGAAAAAGCAGAAACATGGCTGAAAATTATCTGGACTTACATAGCTATCTAGATTGGCCTTTCCTCAACTAGTCTTTGGAGAGCCGTACCTGGACCCACTGGACTAGAAGTGCAAGACTAGCCTGGAAGTGACCTTTGGGCATTGGCATACCCTTGTGGCTCTTTCCAGACACCAAATACTGGCAAAATCTGGCTGCAGAGTGTTTTTCTAGGTCCAGATCCATGTACATTGCCCTAAGCCCTTGCCCTGTTTCTGAAACCAGGAGCTACCTCATTATTTCCACCATTGGGCATCTATCAAAGTTCCTTCCACTGGCAGTTTTACTGTGGAAAGGGTTAACACTGAAGACTGAACGATCAGGAGTGCGTTGTGCGTTTTGTTTCTCACCATTCAGTTTAGAGCAGTGGTCCCCAAATGTTATGAACAAAATGCCAGCTTACTACCCATCAGATTATAGGAGGGCTGGACTGTGGCCAGCTGGAGCAGAAAATACCCCAGGGTCAGTAGGAGTAGACAATGCCTCAGGCTTGATTGTCAGTGAGAGTAAAAAATGTATTAGTAGGAACAAGAATAGTGCCCCATCATTGGTGTCAGTGGGAGGATCATTTCCCCATCACTGGTGTCAGTGGGAGGATCAGCGCCCCACTGTTGATGTCAGTAAGTGTAACTGGTGTCATTGGGAGAAATAGTGCCCCATCATTGGTGTCAGTGGAAGGAAAAAAGCCCCATCACTGGTCTCTGTGGGAGGAATAGTACCTTGTATCAGTGTGAGGAACAGTGATCAAAGGGCCACTAACAGGCAAGCAAAGGGCCGCATTCGGCCCACCAGCCACAGTTTGGAGACCACTGGTTTAGAAGAAGCATAGTTCCACAGCTGCTTCTGCTTTGCAAAAGAGAGAAATGGAGCTCTAATCATCTGGTCCTTTTCTGCATTGCCTTTGGTCACCTCCAGCCTTCTGACCCTCATCAGCCACCATCGGCCTGGATTTGTGAGCACCTGTGGAATGGCCTCATATATTGAGTCTAGTTGCAACCCTGCCATGCAGTCGCACCATGGCTAAACGGCAGCTCTATGTGTCTTATGGACATATAGAGCAGGGCATGGATGTGAGCACGCGGCTTGCTATTGGGGCACTGGCCAAGGTAGAGGAGCCAGAGGTGCCGGTGGGGAACCCAAAAAGCAGAGGACTGGGGCTGATCTGTGCACAAAACCACTGCACAGGGCAGGTCATTTTGACATGTTGGTTATTTAAAAATAACCAAAAAAACTGAACTTTTAGTACCACTCTAAGAACATAATAGCATTATAAATGGACTTACTTAAAACAAAGCCCCCCACTGGTGCGCTGTCAGGGCTTCCAACTTCACCTTGTCTTCTTTCTGGGTTCGTGAGCTCGGCCGCTTAAGTGGCCGAGCCATGATGACGTCACTCCCACATATGCATGCGGCAGTCACAGCCTCGCACAGATCCCTCAATGGACAGCATGCAGTCCATTGAGAACACAGTGTGCATGCACTGGTGACGTTACCGGCTGCTATACAAGTATATATCCCCTCAACAGGGCATGTTTAGGAGATATTTACTGTACCTACAGGTAAGCCTTATTATAGGTATATATAAACAAACAGGATTTTATTATCACTTTATGACCATGAATGATCAAACAAATATACAAAGATATAATAGGGGCCTTAATCTATTGTACCTTCTTAAGGACATACTCCAATTCCTTTGCTTGATACGCTGGATTCACCGACACCTGCAGAAAACAGATTTGTGTTAGAGGTCAATGTGAATGTGTAATGGCAATGTACACTGAACAATTTCATTTGTATTAAAAGTCAAAAAATGTATCTAAACCCAAAACTGAAAACGTAATATAACAACCTAAGTTGTGTTGTTCTTTATATACTCTTCTATTTTGAGAATGCTTATAATTGTGCCCCATTTTATTGCTTTATACCACTCTTCCTCCTGAAGAATGATCGAAAATCTGACAAGTGATGTTTATGAAATATAAAAGTGCTGGAGAACTCTTATAAAGTGCTCTTCCACTGGTATTTTACACCGTAGAGAAAAGGTAAATGTATTCCAAACTATATAGCATCTTGCTCTAGGGGTGTTGCAAAGAAGGCAATATGTTTCATATTCCATATATAGTGGACTTACCCAAAGATACATCACTTGTGGATAAAGGTCTATATCAGGGGTCTCAAAACTTTCAAAACAAAGGGCCAGTTTACTGCCCTTCAAAGTTTAGAAAGGCCAGACTGCAGTCAGTGGGAGTAGAAAATGCCCTGGCATCAGTGGGAGTAAAACAATTACATCATTGGTGTCAACGGGAGGAATAGTGCCACATCATTGGTGTCAGTGGGAGGAATAGTGCCCCATCATTGGTGTCAATGGGAGGAATAAAGCCACATCATTGGTGCCAGTGGGAGGAATAGTGCCCCATCATTGGTGTCAATGGGAGAATTAGTTCCCCATTTTTGGTGTAAGTGAAAGGAATAGTACCTTGTATCAGTGGAAGGAATAGTGCCTCAAGGGCCAGATAACAAGCAAAGGGCCACATCCGGCCAGCAGCTTACACTCTGTTCTATACAATGATTAAATCACAAATTAACTTTCACAAAGACTCTTGGGAGGCCCTTTTCCACAACCCGATTAACAATATCCCCCAGCAAGGTCGCATCCTTATCCCCCATATTTTTATAGTCACTAAATTAACTATTGCTCCTGCATGGAAGACTCCTTCCCTCAGCTTTGAAGAGGTAAAATTCAAGATTCAGGGCACATTTGTCAATGAACTGAGGATCACGATTTTGGAGGACACTCATGGTAAATTTCTTTTGGTATGGCAACCTTGGCTTGACTACTCCCCTCCTTCTCCTCACACCTCACATTTACTGCTGCTTTGAACATCAAAGGGGGGCTTCCTTCCTCTTAACTGCCTCTCAGAACTCCTTTAAGTGGCCTCTGTGGCTTCTCCTCTCTCCCCTTTCTCTTTTCTTCTCGATCTTTCTACTTTTCTATTTTTTTTGCTAATTTCTACAGAAGAGCCCTGGGTCCATCCTAAATTTATTGAATAAAACTCTGAGTTTCAAAGTCAGAATTCTGAGATTAAAAGTCACAATTATAAATTTCAAAGTCAGGATTCTGAGAGTAAAAGTCAGCATTCTGAGAGTAAAAATCATAATCCTGAGTTGAAAAGTCAGAATTTCGAGATAAAAACTCAAAATTTTGAGATTAAAAGTCAAAATTCTGAGTTTTAAAGTCATACATTCTAAATTTCTAAATCAGAATCCTGATAAAGTCAAAATGTTACATTTCAAAGTCAGGAATCTTGAGAATAAAAGTCATAATTCTAAATTTTAAAGTCATAATTCTGAGATGAAAAATCAGAATTCTGAGATTAAAGGTCAAAATTCTGAGATTAAAGGTCAAAATTCTGAGATTAAAAATCAGAATTCTGAGATGAAAAGTCAACATTTTGAGATTAAAAATCAGAATTGTGAGATTAAAAATCAGAATTCTAAATTTCAAAATCAGAATTCTGACATTAAGGGGTTTATTTACTAAAGCTGGAGAGTCCAAAATCAGACTCCCTTCTGCATAGAAACCAATCAGCTTCCAGGTTTCATTGCCAAAGCTTCATTGAACAAGCTGAGGTTAGAAGCTGATTGGTTTCTATGCAGAAGGAAGTCTGATTTTGGACTCTCCAGCTTTAGTAAATAAACCCCTAAAAGTCAGAATTTTACATTTCAAAAACAGGATCTTGAGATTAAAAGTCATAATTAAAAGTCATAGCACTGTTGGGCTTTGCTCAGACGGAGCGATTGCCTCTGTTCCCCATGTGAGGTCTGTGCTTACCCACACAGGAATGCACAGATGTTCTGTGCATCCCCATGCAGATAGACTCATTCATGTCTATTAGGACACAGCTGTGCCCCAATATGACATCCAGGTGAGTGCGGGTACAACTCGGAAAACTCATCTTGGGTGCCTTCGGGGGGCCATGCACCAGCCATTTGCATTTATGTCATATTGAGAGCAGCTTCTGTGTCCATGCAGCCACTGTATCCCAATAGACATGAACTAGACTGCCTGCATTGGTATGCACACAGCATCTGGTAATCCCTTGGAAAACACCACCCTGCTTGGGGCACAGAGGTAATCGCCCCGTTTGAACAAGGACTTTTGTGGTCCTTGATTAGTTTAACCATTCGACTTTTGAAACGTCCAAGACTTGAAGTGGTTCACATGGCTCTAAAGCCTGAAGGGTTTTTTTTCTCAACAGAGCTCATGCTTCTCACTGATTAGACAGCTCTGGCTCTGACTCCGAAGGGGGAGATGTTAGACCTCTGCAGAGAGACCACTGCTTCCTTCCAAAGAGAAAGGGTCCTTCTCTGCAGCATGGTGGTCAGTGACAGGCCTATCTCTTCAGGTTGTGGCTAGTATTTTACTGAAAACAAACTGTAAGACTTTGCATGTCTTTTGTTTTAATACACCCGGAATGTATATAACTTTAAAACTGACAATTCAGTTGGGCTTTAAAAAAAAAAAAATGTCCGTTGTTCAGAATACACCATGAACAGCGGAACTCACCAGGATGATACCAGCTTGAGCCGTAGCAAACTGTGTAACGATCCACTCATAGCTATTTGGCCCCCACATTCCGAGGCGGTCTCCTTTTTTCAAGCCAAGTGCCAGCAGTCCTGCGGCAAGAGTCTCAACCTGTGCAATAAATAATAAAAAAACATTATATTCTATAGCAGTGTTTAACCATTTCAATACCGGGCAATTTTACACCTTCCTGCCCAGGCCATTTTTCAGGTTTCAGCGTTCTCACACTTTGAATGACAATTGCGCGGTCATACAACATTGTACCCAAACTAAAATTTTATCATTTTCTTCACACAACTAGAGCTTTCTTTTGGTGGTATTTAATCACTGCCGGGGTTTTTATTTTTTGCTAAATTACAAAAAAAGACCAAAAATTTTTTAAAAAAAAAGCTTTTCTTTGTTTCTGTTATAAAAGTTTGGAAATAAATAATTGTTCTTCATAAATTTAGGCCGAGATGTATTCTGCTACATGACTTTGGTGAAAATAACCCAAATTAGGATGTATTTTTTAGTTTGTAGGAAAGTTATAGAGTTCACAAACTATGGGATAGATCTGAAAATTGATCAATCCTGAAGTACTGACAGCCAATCCAATTTCTTGAGGTCCAAGAATGTCAGAACAGTACAGATATCCCCCAAATGACACCTTATTGCAGAGTAGACAGTCCGACGTACTTCATAAGAGGCATGGCGTGTTTTTTGAAGTTGTATTTTTTTTGTCATAATTTTACGGAAAATGAAAAAATTAAAAAAATTATTTTCACTATTTTTTTTTTACATACTGTCACCAGTGCAGTACAGCGTCATCATATAACTGGCATGGCGGTGCTCAGGGACACTGACTGGTGACAGTATGAAAAAAAAAAAATTATATATTTTTTTAAAACATTTTTTTATTACATTTTTTTCTTTTTTTTAAGATTTTTTTTCATATTTCACTATGACCAAAGTAGTACAATGTTACCATAGTAACATTGTACTACTTTGGGGAAGTGATCAGTATTTTTTTTTTTTTTTTACACAATTTGCAAGCATTTACCTGAATGACATCGATTCATTCAGGTTTTTTTTTTTTTTTTTTTTTTTTTTGTGCTTAGCTTGGATTTGGCCACAGCTAATCACATGACATGTGCATGTGATTAGCTGTGACCATTCACAACTAGACAGTAGTATACAATGGATGGCATGAATGAAGCCATCCATTGTATACAACTGTCATGTGACCTACTGTGATTGGGCAACAGGGCCGATACTCAGATCTGTCATCGGCCGTGTCCGAGGTACACGGCCAGTGACAGATCGCGCCGCTGCGCCGCTCTGCAGGAGCCATATGGCGCCATATGGCGTCCACCCGGAACGCTGATGGCATTTGCCGCCCGCCATTCGGCCATAGGGCGTGCGGCAAATGGTTAACAACTAATAATGTACTGGCCCCCTTTATAAAATCCAATGTCCACTGATCTGCATACTTGTTCCTGGTCACTGACACAGAAATGACTGAAAACACTGGATCCACATAATAGCCAGGCAACTAACATTTTCAAAAGGAGCCAGAAATTATATAGTCTACACAATATGTAAGGACAGATGTATTTACAAAAAATTCACAGAGCTATTCTTCCTGTGGAATGGCATGCACATTACCTCTGTCTAAAGGGGACAAAACAAATGTTATTAGATTATTTTCTCTACAGGCTGAATTTTATTCTTCACAATCAAGTGTGATTTAGGAAAATACTGCTTTATGACCACTAGATGGCGCTTACAATCAAGTACAGGCATACTTCGGTTTACGAAATTAATTCATTCTGCGGGACTTTTAGTATAGCAAATCATTGATGTCACATGGGGTGGGGGTCACATTCGTAATATCCCCGGGGGGCCCCACCCCATACATATTTGAGAACTGTCAAACCACCGGAGCAGGCAGACAGCCGGGGGCCCTTGTCGGATGCAGAGCCCTTTTTTTTTTCATTCTTTTTTCGGGTCGGCGGCGGACATCGTGACTGACGTTGGATCTGCTGCGGGGGACATTCTTTTATTTTTTTCTTTTAATAAAGGACTTGTCAAAGCACGTGTCCGGTTTTTTTTTCACACTACACTTTTAGTTTTTTGTGAATGAGCAACGGTACCATGTACCCCATACTCATTCACATGGGGGGGGCAGGATCTGGGGGCCCCCTTGTTAAAGGGGGCTGCTAGATTCCGATAAGCCCGCAGACCCCCACAACCACCGGCCAAGGTTGTGAGGAAGAGGCCCTTTTCCCCAACATGGGAACAAGATGCTTTGGGGGGAGCCCCCCCCCCGCCCCGAAGCACCCCCCCATGTTGAGGGCATGTGGCCTGGTATGGTTCAGGAGGGGGGGGAGCTCACGTGTCCCCCCCCCCTTTCCTGACCTGCCGGGCTGCATGCTTAAATAAGGGCCTGGTATGGATTTTGGGGGGGACCCCACGCCATTTTTTTTTTTAAATCTTGGTGTGGGAGTTCCCCTCAAAATCCATACCAGACCCGAAGGGCTTGGTATGGATGGGAGGGGGGACCCCACGCCGTATTTTTTATTTATTATGGTGCCGGTTTTTAAACGTAATTACCGCTTTTTGTTTTTTTTCACTATAGCTCAGAAATTCAGCTGTCACTTTCCCCCCAGCTAAAAGAAAGAAAGTTTCCTTTTAGTTTATTTGCCTGAGTTAAAAGAAACATTGTTTTCTTTTAGTTTCTTAACTCTGGGGAAAGTGACAGCTAATTCTGTGAGCTATAGTGAAGAAAAAAAAAAGCCGGCAATTGCATTTAAAAATCGGCACCGACATACACTTCGTATTGCGAAAAAAATTTGTAAAGCAAGGCATTATTTTCAATGGATTTTTGTAAACCTATGTTAATTGAGGCGTTTGTAAACGAGGTACACCTGTACTTATTAGTGTTAGTACCATCTAGTGGCCAAGATGCAGATTCACTGAAATCTGAATGAAGTAGAAAATTCGACTTGAAGAAAAAACAAACAAAACAATCTAATAATATTCATATTTTCCTCCGTTTACACAGAACAGATGTACATGTGATTTCAGAGGATGAATAGATTTGTGATTTTTTAATTCACTCCTATGAGTAATCTGTATACTATCTGTAAATCATTTTCTGTGTTTTTTTTTTCTTTTTAATGTTTGTGCTGAAGATTGCGCTGGACTAACTAGATCAGTCACCGGTCCTAGGTGGGTGGTTGCGTGGGGGGAGGGAAGAGATGTCCCCAGTGGTGGATATTGGTGGTAAACCCTCTTAGGGTTTGGGCTGCTGCCTTTCTGGCATGGCCTTGAGGTTGTTTCCACTCGTATATTTTATTTATTTCAAGTACTTATATAGCGCCGTCAATTTATGCAGCGCTTTACATATATATTGTATATTCACATCAGTCCCTAACCCTCAAGGGGTGTACAATCTAAGGTCCCTAACTTACATTCATACATACACATACTAGGGCCAATTTAGACAGGATCCAATTAACCTACCAGCATGTCTTTGGAGTGTGGGAGGAAAACGGAGTACCCGGAGAAAACCCAAGCAGGCACAGGGAGAACATGCAAACTCCAGGCAGGTGGTGCCGTGGTTGGGATGCAAACCAACGACCCTAATATTGTCAGGCAGAAGTGCTAAACATTTAGCCACTGTGCTGCCCATATACTTCGAATAGTAGAAAGGAAGGAGCGCCCGATATTCAAAAGAATGCACTTATGATGGTAGATTAGGTGGCATTTATTGAGAGTAATGACAAGTACATCAAGCCAACGCGTTTTGGGAGAAAAGACTCTCCCTTCTTCAGTGCTGTTGCTGCACGTTATTAAACGGGAAAACTTCCCATGTCAGTTATATATATTCCAGGTTTTGGGGTAAACAAATGACAGAGCGACCGCTGCCCCTGGAATGACAAAATGTCATATTTTCCTCCGCAAATATATAACCGACGTAGGAATTTAAAGCTTGACATTTTGGTTATCAGATAATTCGGTGAAACCTCATCTTTTATATTTTTATCACAAACTGGGTAATATATTTATTTGTTTTAGAATTAACTTTAATGCATTTTTTACAGAAATGTTGTGCTTGATAAAAAAAATTGTGCAAATGTCACGTGACAAAAAAATTGGCACTACCAACATTTTATTCTCCAGGGTCTCTGGTTTCAGAAAATAGATCATGTTTGGGGGTTTTAACTAAGCATCAGGCCTAAAATGATTTTTTAAACGTGTGCAAAAAGTTAAAACGGCTCTGGCAGTGAAAGGATGAATCTACAGATTGAGGTTTAGGAAAGGGTAACAAAATACACTAAAACTTTCACCATTAAAAGGATCCTACCATCTATCCTACACCACACTGTTACCCGCGACATGACAGGTGCACTTGTTACCTACATCTTTGCACATCTGGCTGAAGGTCTTTCTTTTGCCGCCCTGGACATCGACAACGACCTCTTGATCCGGGATTCGCTGAGTTGTGTCCCACAGACACTGCTGCATAGTCTTGCTGATCAGCGGTATATCAGTGTTCCCATGGACGTAACTTATGGTGGTGACGGGTTTTTGGGGTGGAGCTACGGAGAGCAGAACACTGTGGGATGAAGAATTAAGGTGGCATTAGAGTGTGTACCTTTATAAGTCACTATATGTAGGGTGCAAATTAACAGACTGCATTGGTGCAGATTTCTGTACAAGCTGGCCACCAAGCAGATATAAAAGACATGAACGCAGTTCCCTAATTAATATTACATCATTATATTCATTTTTTTAAAGTAAGCAGTGTAAATACCTGAAATTGACCTGGTACCTGCCTGCACAGCAGATCTGTGTCTTGTGGAGGGAAAAGCAGCACAAAGAGCCAATCAGTTCAAGTGCTGACAGGAAGCATGCTGATAGGAGGCGCAAGCATAGTGACAGAGAGATGAGCATCACTCTGCTGCTTTTCCTTTCACTGTCCAGTCAAAGATTGGGGGCTTGTCCGGGATCACCCAGGCTTTGAGGAAGTACAGGGCACACAGAACACACAATTTTTTATGGGCCCTTGTGGTGACTGGCATTGATCTGGCGGAAAACCGCCAGTCACCGCAAACCCCTACAGGACATAGTGATGAAGGTACAGGTCAGCGGATGGAACTACATCTGGTTCCGGGGAATTCAGCCATCCAATCCGCTGGAAAGTGATCATTTTGAAGATTTTTGATTCAGATGTACCTCTTGAGCAAAGATTGGGGAACAAGCAGCAGGACACAGAGATATAAATCCTCTTCTTTCACAGGTCATGTTTTTTTACAATTTTTTTACATCCAGTGACAGGGTCACTTTAAAACACCAAATTGGAAGGCGGGTGCTAATGCTGCATAACAAAAACTGGAGGATATAAATGTGAAAATTATTCATACAACAAAACTGGCCACGTTTAAGTAGCATGGGAAAACATTGTAAAACACAGCGCCTTTCTGTGCGGTTAAAAGGTGTCCTTTCTATGTCCACAATCGCTTTCATTAAACAAACACTCACACGTGGTAGAGCAGAAGATTGTCTCCAGGCAAATGCTGAAATACTGTACATGTAAAGGAACTCTGCCAAAGGATTTAAACTGTTTTAGAGACAAGTTTGTGACTGCGGCACACCTGCCAGAAACCATAGCCAGGTCAGTGACCTCATTTTATTCCTATGGCAGTTAAGCAGCATGGCTTGATCACCTATCTGCCTGGGACTGAACAAACAGATTCTGCACCAGATTACTGGGGTCATTTCTCTCTCCTTGTCAGCACACGTGCAAGCAGGAGAGCCTGAATGGCTCCCAGTACTGACTGGTACAAATTACACATAAGACTATACTGTATATACAGTATTTGGATAATAGTAAAAATTTGGCACACAGTATAATATATACATAATACCTAGTGCTACACCAAAATGAAAATTCTGGTGCCGAAACCCAAAATTCAGGATGCACTTGGCCGAAAATGAAATGGAAAGTTTTTTAAAATTAATATATATTTCAAACGCAATTGTTTGGGAAAAAAATACACTTTAATGATAAAAAAAAAAAACAATATACCCCATTTTTTTTGTAAAATATGAAAGATGATGTTATACCGAGTAAATAGATACTCAACATGTCGTGCTTTAACCTCCCTGGCGGTATGATTATTTTAGATTTTTGGTGCTGAAAGCGGTACCATTATTTTGCATGGAAATATGTAGTTTTTTTATTGTCGGCTGTAATATTTAGGAATAACTCACTGAAATCTGTCCGAACAAGAGTCTATTAAACATCCCAGGTATGATAAAATTTGAAACACAAAATCATAAATTATAATTTAATAAATAATCATAAAAAATAATAATATAATAATAATACATTTTTTTTGATTCTATCTCTAAGTGTGTTTCCTGCAGGAATACTACTGAGGATTTTCTATGTTGTAGTTCTTTAAATAGTCTAAATCTCTTTCCTGGGCAATTTAACCCCTTTACGTTATAGGTTATATATTGAATTTCTTCCATCTTACTTTTTTCCTGCGGGTTTATCCTTCCTCATCCATCCTTCTCTTATCTTGCAGAGTATTACTACCCCCCTACCCTTTGCCTTTCCCCTGTCCCTACCCCCCTTTCCCACCAACCCCTTCCACCCCCACCTCTTTGGCTGGAATGAGCAAAGGTACGTTTGGAGAAGAAGGGGCACAGAATTTAATGAAAAGAACCTCTGTCCAACTGTTAAGCATGGGGTTGGATCAATCATGCTTTGGGGTTGTGTTGCAGCCAGTGGCACAGGGAACATCTCACGAGTAGAAGGAAAAATGGATTCAATAAAATTTCAGCAAATTTTGGATGGTAACTTGATGCCATCTGTGAAAAAGCTGAAGTTAAAGAGAGGGTGGCTTCTACAAATGGATAATGGACCTAAACACACCTCGTAATCCACGGGGGATTACATCAAGAGGCGTAAACTGAAGGTTTTGCCATGGCCTTCACAATCTCCTGACCTCAACATAATTGAAAATCTATGGATAGACCTTAAAGGAGCAGTGCGTGACAGACAGCCCAGAAATCTCAAAGAACTGGAAGACTTTTGTAAGGAAGAATGGGCAAAGATACCTCAAACAAGAATTGAAAGACTCTTGGCTGGCTACAAAAAGCGTTTACAAGCTGCGATACTTGCCAAAGGGGGCAGTACAAGATATTAACTCTGCAGGGTGCCCAAACTTTTGCAGACGCAAAATCTGTTATTTTGAAAGTGTAAATGATGGAAATAAAATCTAACTTTTGTTGACATATTATAAGAATGTCTAAACTGTAATTTGATGCCTTTTGGAGATTTTTCCATCTTTCCTTGGCTTCTTTATGCTCATTAATACAAATTTTTAGCTGGGGTGCCCAAACTTTCGATCCCCACTGTATATTTCACATTATGTTTTTTCAACACTTCTAATAGGGGTTTCAATGATCTTTTCCTTCTCAGAGACTCTGCTGTTAAATCTGCAAAGATTTGAATGTTTTTCCCTCCATATACAATGCTTGGTCTTCCTGTAATCTTTTTCCATATTTCTTCTTTATCTCCATAGCTATGGAATTTAACAATTATATCTCTTGGTTTCTCTAATCCTTTTTCTTGTTGATACTTCCCAATTCTATATACTCCATCCAATTTAAACATCATCATATCCGATTTGTCCATTATGGAGTTTAATAATTTGCCAATTAACTCTTTCACATCTTCCCCCTGGGTCGGCTCTGGAACTCCTCTTACTCCTCTTTACCCTCTAAAGCATTAGATCAAAAAAAGCATTGATCTAGTGCTTTAATAAAAAAAAAAAAAGCTCTGGAATCGGAAGTGACGTCGCTCTGGTCCTCCAAGGGCATAGAGATGAGTGGAGGCCATCTTTTCTTCACTTATCTCTATGCCCAGTGCTGGGATCGTTCGGTGGTTTCTCAGGTAAGGCTGCGAACTGGCGAGTGGCGGCGGATGGCGGCAGCCAGGGACCGGGGTTATTTTCGGAACCTGTATCGGTGCTTATTTTTATATCGCCCGGAGGCCGATAGGGGTGTTTTCGGCCGAAGCGTTTCGGCCTCCAAAATTTTGGTGCATCCCTATACATTATATTATTATTAGTATACAGCAATATACAGAGTACATAGGTAATATTATATGCAGAGCACAAAGTGTAATATATAGACAGCTCTATACATATAGTACTGCATTCTGTGCATAGTGTGTAATTAAAGTGTTACTAAACCCACAACAGTACAATCAGTCTGTAGATGCAGTAAAACATGCTTGTTATACTCACTGTGGAACCTAAGGGGTTAAAGTGATTCTAAAGGCTTTTTTTTTTTAAATAAAAAACATCTCTATACTTACCTGCTGTGTGTAGTGGTTTTGCACAGGGCAGCCTGGATCCTCTTCTTCTTGGGTCCCCCGCGGGAACTCCCTCCTGTCAGGTGCCCCACAGCAAGCAGCTTGCTATGGGGGCACCCACTGCTCCGTGTATCCATTCACACACACACCGCAATGGCTCGCCCTTCTCTCTTCTGATTGGCTCACTGTCTGTAAATGACAGCAGTGGGAACGCCAATAGCTCCTGCTTCTGTCTCAGCCAATGAGAAGAGGGAGTCCAGCGGAGACTCCAGTGCACATGGATCAAGAGGGGGCTTAGGGGAGGATGCTGCACAGAGAATGTTTTTTAACTTCATGTATAGAATGCATGAAGGTAAAAAAACGTGAGCCTTTACAACCACTTTAATGCTCTACATTGTGTACAAAGGATGTTTGATCCTGTCTTCTCTGATCCTCCCCTTCTACTGTCCCCAATCCATCTGCTGATAGAACAGAGCCTTGGGAGCAAGCTGCACATGTTCAGTTTGGTGTGTATTGCTGGAGAGTTGTGGAAGGAATAGTGCCCGATTGTGGTGTCATCAGGAGAAATAGTGGCCCATCATTGGTGTCAGTAGGAGGAATAATGCCCGATTGTGGTGTCATCGGGAGCAGGGGAGGACTGAAAACTCAAGGGGCCCCTGCGCAACTGGAAATCATGGGGCCCCTGTGTCCTCACCCACACTTAAACAACACCAAAAAAACAGGGGCATCTCATGGGGCCCCCTACTGACCCCGGGCCCTTGGGCAGTGCCCGGGTGGCTAAATGGTCAGTCCGCCCCTGATTAGGAGGAATAGTGCCCCATCATTGGTGTCAGTAGGAGGAATAGTGCCCCATCATTGGTGTCAGTGGGAGGAATAGTGCCCCATCCTTTGTGTCAGTAGGAGGAATAGTGCCCCATCATTGGTGTCAGTGGGAGGAATAGTGCCCCATCATTGGTGTCAGTGGGAGGAATAGTGCCCTATCATTGGTATCAGTGGGAGGAACAATTCCCCATCATTGGTGTCAGTGGGAGGAATAGTGCCCCATCATTGGTATCAGTGGGAGGAATAGTGCCCCATCATTGGTGTCAGTGGGAGGAATAGTGCTCCATCATTGGTATCAGTGAGAGGAATAGTGCCCCATCATTGGTATCAGTGGAAGGAATAGTGCCCCATCATTGGTGTCGGTGGGAGGAATAGTGCCCCATCATTGGTGTCGGTGGGAGGAATAGTGCCCCATCATTGGTATCAGTGGGAGGAATAGTGCCCCATCATTGGTGTCAGTGGGAGGAATAGTGCCCCATTATTGGTATCAGTGGGAGGAATAGTGCCCCATCATTGGTATCAGTGGGAGGAATAACAGGATTTATATAGCACCAACAGTTTGCTCAGCGCTGTACAATATAACGGGAGACAATACAGCAACAATACAGCTCAATGCAAGAGGGATAAGATATATATATATATATATATATATATAGTACATGATGCACATACAGTTGTGTTCAAAATAATAGCAGTGTGTTGAAAAAAGTGAATAAAGCTCAAAATCCTTCTAATAGCTTTTATTTCCATCCACACAAATGCATTGGGAACACGACACATTCTATTCCAAATCAAAACATGAAGAAAAATAGATCAAATTTGTGTTGTTCCTCTAAAAAAATTGAAGAAAAGTGAATATTAGACGGTTCAAAAAAATCGCAGTGTTTGTATTCTTCTTTACAAACTCAAACATTCACTATATAAACTGAGAAATGTTTGAAGATTTTGCTTTCCTTTGAATGACTTCATGAATATTTGGTTGTAGTCGCACTGTTTCTGAGAACTGCTGTACATCTGTGTTGCATGGAGTCCCCCAACTTCTGGCCCCTGTGATCAGGTATTCCAGCCCAGGATGATTGGACGACATTCCACAGTTCTTCTCTATTTCTTGGTTTTTCCTCAGAAACTGCATTTTTGATGTCACCCCACAAGTTTTCTATTGGATTAAGATCCGGGGATTAGGCTGGCCACTCCATAACGTCAATCTTGTTGGTCTGGAACCAAGATGTTGCCCGTTTACTGGTGTGTTTGGGGTCGTTGTCTTGTTGGAACACCCATTTCAAGGGCATTTGCTCCTCAGAATAAGGCAGCATGACCTCTTCAAGTATGTATTCTGATGTATTCAAACTGATCCATGATCCCTGGTATGCGATAAATAGGCCCAACACCGTAGTATGAGAAACATCCCCATATCATGATGCTTGCACCGCCATGCTTCACTGTCTTCACAGTGTACTGTGGCTTGAATTCAGTGTTTGGGGGTCGTCTGACCAACTGTCTCCACCCACTAAACCCAAAAAGAACAATCTTACTTTCATCAGTCCACAAAATGTTGCCCCATTTCTCTTTAGGCCAGTCAATGTGCTCTTTGGCAAATTGTAACCTCTTCAGCATGTCTTTTTTCCAACAGTGGGACTTTGCGGGGACTTCTTGCAGATAGCTTGGCTTCACATCGGCGTCTTCTAATTGTAACAGTCCTCACAGGGAACGTCACACCTTCTTTCATCTTCCTGGAGCTGATTGTTGGCTGAGTCCACACCATTTTGGCTATTCTTCTATCCATTCGAATGGTAGTTTTTCGCTTTCTTCCACGTCTTTCAGGTTTTGGTTGCCATTTTAAATCATTTGCGATCATTTTAGCTGAGCAGCCGATCATTTTCTGCACTTCTTTATATGTTTTCCCCTCTCCAATCAACTTTTTAATCAAGGTACGCTGTTCTTCTGAACAATGTCTGGAACGACCCATTTTCCTCAGAATTTCAGAGAGAAATGCACTGTAACCAGCATGTACAACATTTGCTGCCTTCCTTCCCTAAATAAGGGCAATAATTGCCACCTGTTTTTCAAAGAATGAATGACCTCACTAATAGAACTCCACACTGCTATTATTTTGAACATGCCCCTTTCAATGAGTGATTCAATGACACAGAATCAGCAGCATGCATGTCATGACTGTTGGGTCTGTTGGATCTCTATTACTCTACTACACCTGCTAGGAAATTATTTGCCATGTAGAAATATCATTTCTACCAAAAACAGTGATTGATCCGGTTAGTGATGTCTGACTGATATTATTTTGAACACAACAGTAGGTATATATACATAACATGTATATAATACTAAATACACAGCGCATAGTAGTATACAGATAATACTACATATAGAATATGATGCACATAAGTATATGCTGTACACAGCATGTATATAATAATAAACACATAGCACATAATAAACAGAGAATACTATATACATAATACACTATATTATATAATGATGAAATACAAACATACAATAAAGAACAATAAACTGATTACCTCCAGCACCTCTCCAAACCGGCTCTTAAAGGCAAAAAGAAAAAAACCCGGAGCACAGAAGGCTGGGAAATTGTCCAACATAAACATCATTAATCTGAGATAAGTCCAAGTGTTTGCTGTTTCTGGTATCCATCAACGTCCACAGGAAGGTTACTGGAGAACGGCTCACTGCTTAGTGGAGTGTCACTATCACACCGCCAGGGGCGGACTGACCTTTTGGGAACTATGGGACTGCACGAGGGCCCGGGGTCAGTAGGGGGCCCATGAGATGCCCCTGGTACCTTTCATAGGCTTTTTTGGGTGTGGTTTGAGTGTGGGCGAGGACACAGGGGCCCCATGATCCCTTATTGCCCGGGGGCCCCATGAGTTGTCAGTCCGCCCTTGCACACCGCACTGATATTTCACACTTTTAAACAGAAATATCTTAGACAGACCTATGACGTTAGTGTAACACCCTGGAAGAAATGTGTGAAATAAGAAACGAACATGTCACAGGCACCTCTACCCTAAAATCCGAAAAATCTTCAGTATTCGCTCACACGATCTCTGCACAGCTAAACAAAGCCATGTGAAGGGTCTTAAAGGGACAGACTCATACATTACAGCCTTGTTAGTGCTCTTAGATTTCAGGGCAGAAATAGAAGCTTTCATTACACACTTCCAGGTCTTCCTTCCAGGTTTGCACTTTGAATGGTTGGGTCGCAATGACATCACTCCTGCGCATGCGCCAGAAGTCATCTTTGAAGCACAGCGCTCTGCCTTCACAGCATGCTCAGTTTGCCCTGAATGAGGAGTGTCATTGCGCATGCGCAGTGACGTCACCGGCTCGTGATGTGAATATCTCCTCAGTCACATTCACCATACCTACAGGTAAGACTTACTATAAGCTGTAGGTACAAATTATAAATCAGAGTTGACAACCGCTTTAAGGGTGTAATATGCAATCGTTTGTGCGAACATTTTCAGAATGTTCCATGACTTGACGAATGCCGCTTAAAAGTACTATAAAAAATTGTATGCTGTTAAAGTGAATGTAAAATATATAAAATAACATCATAAATACCTTTTTTCCCTTTTTTTAAAATGATCACATTCCCGCTGTTCTCAGCTGGATAGAGAGCTGGGGGACGAGAAAAAGCAGCACACTGGCCTTCTCAGTGAATGGCTGTAGAAAGGGGCGTGTAAGGACACGTCTGACCACTGGAGGAGAGCAGGTCGAGTTCCCAGCACAGCTAGAAAACTGACCACGCTGTGCTCTCATGTTTAGTGTGGCCACTTTTAAACCACTTATCCACCTGCGCTATAGCCGATACATGGCTACAGTTTGGCTCTCCAGTTCTGGGAGGGTGTCCTTGGCTGTCCTCCCACTTGCATAGAGAGCTGGGGGAGAAAAAACAGCAGCACACTGGTTTTCCCAGTGAATGGCTGTAGAGGGGGGCGTGTAAGGACAAGTCTGACCACTGGAGGAGAGCACGTCGAGTTCCCAGCACAGCTAGAAAACTGACCACACTCTGCTCTCCTGCCTAGTGTGGCCAGTTTTTAGCCACTTATCCACCGTGCAATTGCTGATATATGGCTACAGTGTGGCTCTCCAGTTTTGGGAGGGCATCTTTGGCCATCCTCCCACTTGCAAACCTCCTGTGCTGCCCCTGGGATGCACAATGGAAGCGCTGTGTGACCGCTGTGTGCCTTGGACACAGCTGATCACAGATTGGGGTAAAGGGACAATCATATTGGCCCTTTACCATGTGATCAGCTGTGTCCAATCACAGCTGTCACAGTGTAAACAGACTAAATTCCTTTGTTGGTTATCGGCTTTCTTTTCCTCACCCAGACACTGTGTGTGAGAGAAGGAGAGCCAGATCTGTGAGGGGCACATCGAGTACAGTATTTTACACTGGCACACTGTGCCCTGATCATCAGTGCAGCCCCATCCGCGCCCATCAGTGCAGCCCCATCCGCGCCCATCAGTGCAGCCCCATCCGCGCCCATCAGTGCAGCATATCAGTGCCCATCAGTGCAGCATATCAATTCCCATCAGTTCAGCCTGTCAGTGCCCATCAGTGCAGCATATCAGTGCCCATGAGTGCAGCCTATCAGTGCCCATCAGTGCAGCATATCAGTGCCCATCAGTGCAGCATATCAATTCCCATCAGTTCAGCCTGTCAGTGCCCATCAGTGCAGCATATCAGTGCCCATGAGTGCAGCCTATCAGTGCCCATCAGTGCAGCATATCAGTGCCCATCAGTGCAGCATATCAATTCCCATCAGTTCAGCCTGTCAGTGCACCCCACTAATGATTAGAAAATTGAAAGAACCTGTTTGAATGAAAATTTTCATACAAATTTCTACTAGTGTATGGTCAGCTTTAGGGGGTTAAGAGATTGTCACTTTGCCTATGCAGGTGACAGTGTCTGCAAATAACCCCCCAGCAAGGTACACTCACAAAAAAGGCAATGTATTTACAGTATATAGTGGTGTCAATGTAGGCAGCTATTTACATACCATTCATGTTATTATTATTACAGGTATAGCGCCATCAATTTACGCAGCGCTTTACATATATATTGTACATTCACATCAGTCCCTAACCCTCAAGGGGCGTACAATCTAACGTCCCGAACTCACATTCATACATACATGTACTAGGGCAGGGGTGGGCAACTGTGGCCCTCCAGCTGTTGGTGAACTACAAGTCCCATCATGCCTCTGCCTTTTGGGAGTCATGCTTGTAACTGTCAGTTTTGCAATGCCTCATGGGACTTGTAGTTCTACAACAGCTGGAGGACCACAGTTGCCCACCCCTGTACTAGGGTCAATTTAGACAGGAGCCAATTAACCTACCAGCATGTCTTTGGAGTGTGGGAGGAAACTGGAGTACTCGGAGAAAACCCACACAGGCACAGGGAGAACATGCAAACTCCAGAAAGGTGTTGCTGTGGTTGGGATTCAAACCAATGACCCTAAAACTGCCAGGTGGAGGTGCTATCTCTTTAGCCACTGAGCTGCCACATTAGTATCCTGAGCGCAAGGAGCTTGCAATCTAAGATTCCTATCTCACATGCATACACACACATATCAGGGTAGTTTTAAACAGGAGCCAATTACCTACAAGCAGGGGCGGACTGACCATTTGGAAACTCGGGCACTGCCGAGGGCCCGGAGTCAGTAGGGGGCCCCATGAGATGCCCCTGGTACCTTTTTCATAGGCTTTTTTGAGTTTGGGCAAGGACACAGGGGCCCCATGATCCCCTATTGCCCGGGGGCCCCAGGAGTTGTCAGTCCGCCCCTGCCTACAAGCATGTCTTTAGAATGGCTACCTGGAGGAGACCCACTATAGGGAGAACATGCAAACTCCATGCAGATAGTGCCCTGGTCAGGATTCAAACCAAGGACCCCCATGCATAACCCCACGAACAGGAGCACAGAGAGAAAGCTAGAAATGTGAGCAGAGCAGATTCTATTGCATCATACAGTGCTGTCACTCTAACAATGGGAGCTTGATAACAGGAGATAACATCAGGCTAATCAGAATGATGACCTCAATTTTGTATTGTCCCAATCAGTATGTTGGGGGGGGGGGGGTCTGTGACCACACTGGGTTACTTACCTGCAGTGCAGAAAAATAAAGTAACTGACCTGGCTAATAAATCTTATGGAGCGCCTGGAGTAGAACGCTGGCAGAACGGAATTGTATTTTTCCATTCGCCTGGACTTTATCTTTACTGATGTAATGCATGATCTGCTTTCTCCAGGAGCCGTTCATTGAGAATATGACACAATGTATCACATAACATTATAACAATACAAACAAGCTTCTGTTTAACATTAATATTTCCCCCACTTGTCTTCAGGTTTACATTCCTCCAAGATTCAGAGCTGCACTTAGGGGACAGCTCATCAGAGCTTCAATAAACCTCTGGAGGGTATTGGAGGACAGGCAGCGACATTGTGCAGATCAGGAAAGCGTGTAGGAGCTGCATTCTGAGCTGGCACCATGTTTGTTGGAGGTCCATGGGAAGTACACGTGTTCTAATAAAAGTGTTATGTCGGACGATTGGCAGAATAACTGAGCTGGCGCAGAGCCAGATTTAGAGGCGTCTGTTGGGTTTCCAAGGTTGGAGTTGAGCTTGCCGTATTCTCAGCTGAAAATAACATAAAACAATAATCCCGTGCTCCTGCCTGTATGTAGATAGCTAATTGGTAATCATCCTAGAGGGATCCATGTCACAAGACCAACCATTCTCAAATTCGGATCTTAGGAATCTTATGATGCCTTCAGGGATTGCTAGACGTTCCTTGAGCTGTAGCTGACGGACCTCCTATATGATGGTACCTACATAATTCCAGGTCCAAAGCCACTTCCTATTGACCACTAATTTCAGAGACATTCTATCAGTTGACCACCCATTTAAGGAGGATTCTTCCCAATGAGCACCAATATAAGGAACATTCTTCCCAAAGGCCACCAATGGAAGGGAAATTCTTCCCACTGATCACCAATGTAAAGGACATTCTTCCCACTGACCTCCAAAGTAAGGGAAATTCTTCACACTGACCACCAATGTAAGGAGCATTCTTTTCACTGACCTCCAAAGTAAGGGACATTCTTCCCACTGACCACCAATGTAAGGAGCATCTTCCCACTGACCTCCAATGTAAAGGACATTCTTCCCACTGACCTCCAATGTAAGGAGCATTCTTCCCACTGACCACCAATGTAAGAGACATTCCTCCCAATATACACCAATCTAAGGAGCATTCTTCCCACTGACCTCCAAAGTAAGGGACATTCTTCCCACTGACCACCAATGTAAGGAGCATTCTTCCCACTGACCACCAATGTAAGGAGCATTCTTCCCACTGACCACCAATGTAAGAGACATTCCTCCCAATATACACCAATCTAAGGAGCATTCTTCCCACTGACCTCCAAAGTAAGGGACATTCTTCCCACTGACCACCAATGTAAGGGACATTCTTCCCACTGATCACCAATGTAAGGAGCATTCTTCCCACTGACCACCAATGTAAGGGACATTCTTCCCACTGATCACCAATGTAAGGGACATTCTTCCCACTGACCTCCAATGTAAGGAGCATTCTTCCCACTGACCTCCAAAGTAAGGGACGTTCTTCCCACTGACCACCAATGTAAGGAGCATTCTTCCCACTGACCACCAATGTAAGAGACATTTTTCCCACTCACCACCAATGTAAAGCACCCCACAGATAGTGTATTTTTTTTTTGTTCAGCCAGCTGTCTTTGCTAGCAGAGGAAGAAGGAGACAAGTCCATGTTATGACTCAATCACTACAGCTACTACTAGCCATGACAACTGACTTCAATGCAAAAACGCCCCCTAGTGACTTCAATGCAAAATCACGTCTCATAGACTTTCATGCAAAGTCACGTTCCCATTGACTTCAATGCAAAAATGCCCGCTAATGACTTCAATGCATAATTCTCATAAAGGTCAAGGACTTCCTTTAAAAGTTTCTTGCACTCAGGCAGCTCATTTAAATGAATGGGCTATTCTACACTCAATGCGCAGAAACGCATGCACACTCCAATGATGTGAACGGAGCCTGAAAAGCAATCCACGGTGGAGGGCAATAGAAAAGCATCTTCCAGGTATTCAGAGGCTATACTTGGAACATGGATCAATGCACAACAGTGTAAATGGGCCCTTACCCTAGGTTCACACCTAAGCGTTCTCTGCAGCATTTTGCAGAAACACAATACGGGCCATTTAACATGATTTCCTATGGGACTTGTTCACATCTCCACGTTTTCACCCGGTGCGTTTTTTGGAAAGGGTCAGGGACTTTTTTGAATGCAAAAAGTTGCGTTTTTGGTTTTATAGACTTCAAAGGAAACGCTTCAGAAAAGCATTTCTTGTGGTTTTGTTGCGGTTTTGCGTTTCAAATCTGCCTAGCAACAAGAAAAGATTAAAAAAAAATGCAATGTAGAAACGGGTCAGACGCAACCTGCATAGGAGTGAACCTAGCTGCAATAATTAAGGAACACATTTTTTTTATGCTTGGGATTTCAGCTTTAAACAAAGGTGGAGAAATCTCTATCTTCAGCAGCCTTTGTAACCTTTGTTAACCCCTTGAATTTGTTTGATCGATTATTATTGTGAAGTGCATTTCCCGCTGATGATCATAATCCCCATTACACCTGTTTCCCTTTGGCAAACCTCTGACCTCCTCTTCTCACATATCAGTAATATATCCATGAGCGTCCTTCCTGGAAGGAGTGAGCACACGCCGGTCCTGAACACAATCTAGATTTGGCTGTTTATGATTGACGATACCAGAATGATTTCAAGTCAATCAGCATTCCACTCTAATATGATAAGGCTCCATTCACAACTGTCATTTCCAGGACGCCGCGGGACAAAGAGAACATAAAATGCGCATTCAACATCTGCTTTCATAAGAAACTCAGGTACCACTGCAGAGTCCACCCATCATTGTTCACACCTACCAACAGCCCTGAAGCAGGGGGAGGCAATTCCCCGAAATGTGTTAGCTCTATTGGTACATTCTTTACCTACTTGAGCTCTGGAAGATTTGATCCCCTTCATGACCAGGACATTCCACATGGAAGAAAAATATATTTGAAATATATTTTAAAAATATTCTTCCCAAATATATTGACATATATTTGAAATGCTACAATTTTGGCCGTATTCAATATATTTCAAAACATATTTCAATAAATATACTGTATATATAAATGGTTAGCACGTCCGCCTGGCAGTACTAGGGTTGTTGGTTTGAATCCCAGCCACGGCACCACCTGCCTGGAGTTTGCATATTCTCCCTGTGACTGCGTGGGTTTCCTCCGGGTACTCCGGTTTCCTCCCACACTCCAAAGACATGCTCGTAGGTTAATTGGATCCTGTCCAGGGGCGGACTGACAACTCATGGGGCCCCCGGGCAATAGGGGATTCTGGGGCCCCTGTGTCCTTGCCCAAACTCAAAAAAGCCTATGAAAAAGGTACCAGGGGCATCTCATGGGGCCCCCTACTGACCCCGGGCCCTCGGGCACTGCCCGAGTTTCCAAATGGTCAGTCTGCCCCTGGTTAGCACTTCAGCCTGGCAGTACTAGGGATGCTGGTTCAAATCCCAACCAAATCCCAACCATGGCAATACCTGCCTGGAGTTTGCATGTTCTCCCTGTGTCTCGTAGGTTTCCTCCAGGTACTCCGGTTTCCTCCAACACTCCAAAGACATGCTGGTAGGTTAATTGGCTCCAGTGCCCGAGTTTCCAAATGGTCAGTCCACTCCTGATCCTGTCTAAATTGGCCCTTGTATATGAATGTGAGTTAGGGACCTTAGATTGTACGCCCCTTGAGGGTTAGGGACTGATGTACTATATATATGTAAAGCGCTGCGTAAATTGACGGAGCTATATAAGTACCTGAAATAAATAAATATGTACACATATATATATATATATATATATACTGCATGTGGAAGTGTGTTTTTATTACAAAATACATGAAAAATATTTTTAAAAATACATGGCAGTGATCAGCGATTTATAGTGGGACTGTGATAGTGCGGTGGGTAATCTGATGCTAACTGGCACTTTGTGGGAATTGACTAACTGCCACTGACACTAATACAGTGATCAGTGCTAACAATATACACTGTCACTGTACTAATGACACTGGTTGGCAAAGGATTAACATTTAGGGGCAATCAAAGGGTTAACTGTGTGCCTAACAATCTGTAAAGTGTGTATTGTATGCTGTTTTTACAAAACAATGTGCTGGTTTTTACTCCCTGCAGGGAGGAAAATAAACTGGCACATTGCTGCTGTCTGTAGCGAGCCCTGTGTTGTTGTTGCTCTCTTCTGTCATTCGCTCGGGACCTGCTGGCCAGGACCTGCTGATTGGCTTGTGCTGTAACAAATGACAGCACAGCTGGAGAGGCGGGCGAGTGCGCCCCCTACCTAGAAATACCAGATTACGTGCATGTGTGTGATCTGGCACAGGAGAGCTGCAGGCCCACAGTATATCTGCATGGGCCATTTGGCAAGCGGTTAATTTCAATAAACCATTGCGATCCTCTCAGCAAGTGTGACGTTCCTCTGGACACGGGGCGCTCCTCTCTCCCCATTCAAGTATTTCGCTGAATCGACATCGCTATCATGCCAGTAAAGTAGCAGCCAGTACCTCCAAAGGGGGCTAACCACCACCAATCATCTGCAGAACCGCCTAATACTGACTAAGTCTAGGTTCACACCTATGCAGGTTGCGTTTGAGGCATTTCTGCATTGCGTTTTACGTTGTGTTTTTGATGCGTTTTTGCTGGGGGTTTTTTTTTCATTTTTTTTGCTAGGCAGATTTTAAATACAAAATATCTCAAAAATGTGGCAAAAACAGAATACATGCTTTTCTGCAGTGTTCCCATTGAAGTCTATAGAACCAAAAACGCAACATTTTGCGTTCAAAATTCTAAAGAAAATTGCATAATGTATGGCCATACATTATACAATTTTCTTGAGAATTTTGCTTTAGAGTTACCAAAAACCATATAATAGGAGGTCAAACCTAAACAACCCTTTCAATTGTATCCAATTAGGCAGTACATAGCTGAAGGTAAATCTAAAACAAATTGGACAGAAAATTGTATAATGTATGGCCAGCCTTTGAGTGTTTTTCTGTTCATGGAATGTTATATCCACTTACAATGCAATGTGCCTTTGAGCTTGCTAGAACATCTGATTACTCTAGGAAAGCCACTTCCCTAGCACAGCCCCTCCCTCCTTGCACATCATAGCCCTCTCCTCTGTTTTACTGCCTGTGCTGGCCCAGCTCCTCTCCCTACACAACCTTATAGGTAGCTGCTGGGCAGGAACGAAGGAGAATTCGATGGAGAATTCTTAGCGTGTCACTTGGGTGACAGTTCTGAGTCTGCTGACATCATATACAACATGGCGGCACCCAGCAGCAGTCTCAGGGCTTTTGGGTGTCTACACCAGTGGTGTCCAAACTGTGGCCCGGGGGCCAGAGGTGGCTCTTGGCTTGCTTTTATCTGGCCCTTGGGGCACTATTTTATCCACGGATACCAACAATGGGGCATAATAACCTCAAGTGACACCAATTATGGGTCAATATCACTCACAATGACACCAACAATCGAGCCCAATGACACCAATGATGGGGCACAATTCCTCACAATGACACCAATGATGGGGCAAAATTCCTCCCACTGACACCAATTATGGGGCAATATCACTCCCAATGACACCAATGATGGGGCACAATTCCTCACAATGACACCAATTATGGGGCAATATCACTCCCAATGACACCAATGATGGGGCACTATTCCTCCCACTGATACCAATGATGGGGCACTATTCCTCCCACTGATACCAATGATGGGGCACTATTCCTCCCACTGATACCAATGATGGGGCACTATTCCTCCCACTGATACCAATGATGGGCCACTATTCCTCCCACTGACACCAATGATAGGGCACTATTCCTCCCACTGATACCAATGATGGGGCACTATTCCTCCCACTGACACCAATTATGGGGCAATATCACTCCCAATTACACCAATGATGGGGCACTATTCCTCACAATGACACCAGCGATGGGGTGCTATTCCTTCCACTGACACCAACAAAGGGCATTGGTTTACTTCCACTGACATCTGGACCTTTTCTGCTCCCACTGGCCACAGTCCGGCCCCCTCGAAGTCTAGAGGACAGTAAACTGTCCCTATGTTTAGAAAGTTTGGAGACCCCTGGTGTCATAAATAACTATTGTTTGTACAAAATGAAAATGCATTCCCTTAACGCCTCATTCACACAAGTATACCCATCAGGGGCGGACTGACAACTCATGGGGCCCCCGGGCAATAGGGGATCATGGGGCCCCTGTGTCCTTTCGCAAACTCAAAAAAGCCTATGAAAAAGGTACCAGGGGCATCTCATGGGGCCCCCTACTGACCCCGGGCCCTCGGGCAGTGCCCGAGTTTCCAAATGGTCAGTTCGCCCGATACCCATGCATACAAAGGGCCATCTTCACCTGCACAGGATGCACAAGTGTTCCATGCATGCGCGTGCTGCAGCCCCAATTATGTTCCAATTTTCCGCTGGTGCATATTGTAACTTACTGGGGAGTGTGACATTTATTGTGCTCAGGGAGTGCAGCCAAAACCACTGAGGGATTCATTTTAGTTTAAGGATCAGCAATTATTCTTAGGGACTTCAAAACATTGCCAGAACAAGTGATTCTAGGCCCCAAGCCATTCAGGTTCTGGCAGTTATTCAGCCATGAGGGGAGGAGGAGGGGGATTATTCTTCAACCTTCACTGTCTGCAAAATGTTACTCTTTATTAGTTCTTAAAGTGGTTGTAAACCTCAGACATGAAATATGAACAAAGCATATCCCTCTATAATGTGTGCTTGTCTCTATCCAGAGCACTAAGTGTCACTTCTGTTTGCTGCTTCATTCCTCTACTATCAGCATGAATTACTTCTGAGAAGTTTTCCTGACACCAAGAGAAAAATGGTGACAGGAGAGAGACCTCCAGCAGATTGACAGCCTCAGGTCTGTTCCTGAGAGCTGTGTGGAGGGTGTCCCTTTCCTCCAATCAGCTCTCAGAATTCTCATCACTGAGCTCTAGTGTGCAGTTTCAGCTCTCCACAACCCTTTGTTCTGAGTTCTCAGATGAGCTTTATTAATTCAGAACTTTGAACATATGTAGAGAAAAGAATACTGCACATAAACAGGTACAACTTATGTAGGATTTGGGTCATCTCTGTGTATCACCTGAGGCCAGTCACCTCACTGGGTAGATGTAAGAGTTACAACCACTTTAACCCTTTCGTTGCCAGACCCCTACGGCATACGGACCTACAGCACTGCTTCCAGATAGCCAGGTCCATTTGCCATACGGACCTGCATTCCTCCTCTGCTATAAGCTCATGGTCACTTCAGTGGGGGGCGCTCTATTGTCCAAGTGGTGATCTGATGTTTATGGGAAGCTCTAACCTCCATGGGGGGGGGGGGCTCTAGCATCCAAGGGATGATCTAATGTTCATGGGGCATAATCTCTGTGGGGATGCTTTAAACTCCATGGGGGGCGTTCTAGCATACAAGGGTTGGTCTAAAGTTTATGGGGTGCTGTAACCTCCATGGGGGGGGGGGGCTTCAGCATCCAAGGGGTGATCTAAGGTTTAGGGGGCGCTCTAACCTGCAGGGGGGCTCTAACCTCTATGGGTCACTCTAGCGTCCCTAGGGTGATCTAAAGTTCATGGGGCGCTGTAACCTTCATGGGGCACTCTAACCTCCATGAGGGGCGCTCTACCAACCAAGGGTTGGTCTAAAGTTTATGATGCGCTGTAACCTCCATAGGAGTGCTCTAACCTCCATATGGGAGGCGCTCAAGCATCCAAGGGTTGGTCTAAAGTTTATGGGGCGCTCTAACCTCCAAAGGAGTGCTCTAACCTCCATGGGGGGCGCTCCAGCATCCAAGGGTTGGTCTAAAGTTTATGGGGTGCTGCAACTTCCATGAGGGGCGCTCCAGCATCCAAGGAGTGATCTAAGGTTTAGGGGGCGCTCTAACCTCCATGGGGGGCGCTCCAGCATCCAAGGATTGGTCTAAAGTTTATGGGGCACTCTAACCTCCATAGGAGTGCTCTAACCTCCATGGGAGGCGCTCAAGCATCCAAGGATTGGTCTAAAGTTTATGGGGCGCTCTAACCTCCATAGGAGTGCTCTAAGCTCCATGGGGGGCGCTCCAGCATCCAAGGGTTGGTCTAAAGTTTATGGGGCGCTCTAACCTCCATAGGAGTGCTGTAACCTCCATGGGAGGCGCTCAAGCATCCAAGGGTTGGTCTAAAGTTTATGGGGCGCTCTAACCTCCATAGGAGTGCTGTAACCTCCATGGGGGGCGCTCCAGCATCCAAGGGTTGGTCTAAAGTTTATGGGGTGCTGCAACCTCCATGAGGGGCGCTCCAGCATCCAAGGAGTGATCTAAGGTTTAGGGAATGCTCTAATCTCCATGGGGGGCGCTCCAGCATCCAAGGGTTGGTCTAAAGTTTATGGGGTGCTGCAACCTCCATGAGGGGCGCTCCAGCATCCAAGGGTTGGTCTAAGGTTTATGGGGCGCTGTAACCTCCATGAGGGGCGCTCCAGCATCCAAGGGTTGGTCTATAGTTTACGGGGTGCTGCAACCTCCATGAGGGGCGCTCCAGCATCCAAGGGTTGGTCTAAGGTTTATGGGGCGCTGTAACCTCCATGAGGGGCGCTCCAGCATCCAAAGGGTGATCTAAGGTTTAGGGGGCGCTCTAACCTTCATGGGGGGCACTCTAACCTACGTGGGGGGCACTCTAACTCCCATGGGGTCGCTGTAACACCTATGTACAGCCCCCCTCCTGCCTTCAGGCAGATGACCAGCCATTCCTGCCAGCTGTTGGGACGTTCTGCACATCTTCCTGGCGGGGAGCCGGAGGTCGGAGCGCAGTGTACAGCAATGGCAGCACATGACTGCACCGAGTAGAACACATTGTCCCCCTTACCTGCCCTGGTGCATGCCCCGAGACCACACCGTCTTCACCCCCGCACTCAGCGCCCTCCGGGCCAGCCCCATCATCCTCCCCGATCTCGCCATCAGAACTCCGAACAGCCAAAGGACAATAGAACCGCCCGAGACAGCTTCGGGTACCTTTAATTTAGCCGCGCCCCCGAAGCCCTAGTCCCCGCCCCGCAGGAGGTGCCCGCCCCAGTACAGTATTCTATCACGCAGGGCCCCGATTTGCCTATCCCCGCCCACACGCCATATATGGGAGGGGGATCAGCGAGGGAGCGTCTGAAAAGATGTGCCTGCGCTGTGGGAGCAGCTGGAGGGGGAGGCTGGGGGGGGTTGGGGGGGCAGGGGGTTGTTGCCAACATGGGGAATCATTATGGAGAATTCCTCTGCAGAGCCAGTTATGTCATGTACAAGCAGGATCAGCCAATGGGAGGGAAGGTAAACATGTCCTGGCCTCAAATCACCCCTGAACAGAAATAAATGCCAGGAGAGCCCCCAACACCCCCCAGCTGGCAGAGTGCCCCCCCAATCAGTGCCATGAAGACTCCCCCTGAGCTGCATAGGCTGCAGATCCTGGTTGACAAGCAATACCAACCCCTGGAAGGTGACCCGTACAAATGATTGGTTGTGATGGGGGCATTTCTGGGTTAAAACAAGAGTCGAGGAACTAACATAACTCCTCCTTACAGACTGTCACATCCCCTCTGAAAAGTGACCCTCATTGGATCGCTCTTCAGAGGGTGAGGTCAGTGTAAACAAGCCTTGGAACTAGATGTGCGTGTGTCTGTGAATGCGTGTTGCAGGTACAGCAGCCCATGAGGGATAAAAGTCCCTTTTTTTTAAATGTGCCACGTATGCAAAGATGCAGAGGTTATTTGCACAAGCATGCGGTGCAGTTCCTGTGCGAATCACATGCGATATACCGCACCGCACATATATGAACCCGGGATCAAATGTGGACTTCACCTTTAACCACTTGTCTACAGGGGCGATTTTTTTACTTTTTTTTTTTTTGCACATGTTAAAATCTACATTGCTTGTTAGAAATGACAGCAAATCAACCAAAAACAAAAAAATATATTCTGAAAGCACAGACCCTGGAGAATAATGTGGCGGTAGTGGCGGTGTGGTGCACAATATTTGCGAAATACACTAAATGTAATCTCCAAACACGGAAAGGTTTCTTCACAGTAAGAGCTGTGAAAATGTGGAATAGACTCCCTCCAGAGTTGGTTGTGGCCAGCTCAGTGGATTGCTGTAGGAAAGTCCTGGATTCTTTCTTGGATACACAGAATATAACTGGATATAACATTTATAGGTAAAGCTGATCCAAGGAATATCCGATTGCCTCTCGGGGGATCAGGGAGGAATTTTTTCCCCTGCAGGAGCAAATTGGATCATGCTTTGCTGGGATTTTTTGCCTTCCTCTGGATCAACTGTGGGTGTAGGTTTATAACTTTTTTTTTTATGGTTGAACTGGATGGACTTTTGTCTTTTTTCAGCCAGACTAACTATGTAACTAATGCGGGCCATAGATGGGATGAAAAACAGCCGAAAATCGTCCGAAAAAAAAATTGGCTGATTTTCGGATCATTAGTGCGGTAATCGGTCAGCTGTTTTTAGTGATTTTTGCCCTTTCGATTATCGGTCCTGCTGGGAAATAATCGGCCAAATTTGTCGTTCTGACGATTTTCGCGGCAATGATGGACATTTCTGCCGATCTTTTTCCGATTTTAAAAAATGAGCATGAGCAGTGACATGAAAAAAGAAGGAAAAGGAGAAAAGGAAAAAAATAGAATATGAATGAGAAGAAGAAATAGAATATGAATAAAAAGAAGAAATAGAATATGAAGAAGAAAAAGAAGAAATAGAATATGAAGAAGCAGAAGAAGAAGAGAAAGAAATAGAAGAAGAAGAAGAGAAAGAAATAGAATATGAAGAAGAAGAAGAAGAAAAAAAAATAATTTCAGTCCATTATATTTGACATTTAAAAGTATAGCAACATTGTATCTATTTGTATCCGAATAGAAACATCTGTATCCGAAATAGATACAAATAGATACAATGTTGCAACTTTTTCTTCTTTTTATTCATATTCTATTTCTGCTTCTGCATATTCTGCATATTCTATTTCTTCTATTCCTTCTTCTTCTGCATATTCTATTTCTTCTATTTCTTCCTCTTCTGCATATTCTATTTCTTCTTAATATTCTATTTCTTCTTTTTATTCATTTTCTATTTCTTCTTCTTCTGCATATTCTATTTCTTCCTCTTCATATTCTATTTCTTCTATTTCTTCTTCATATTCTATTTCTTCTATTTCTTCTTCTTCTGCATATTCTATTTCTTCCTCTTCATATTCTATTTCTTCTATTTCTTCTTCATATTCTATTTCTTCTTTATATTCATATTCTATTTCTTCTTATTCTGCATATTCTATTTCTTCCTCTTCATATTCTATTTCTACTTTTTATTCATATTCTGTTTCTTCTATTTCTTCTTCATATTCTATTTCTTCTTTATATTCTATTTCTTCTTATACTGCATATTCTATTTCTTCCTCTTCATATTCTATTTCTACTTTTTATTCATATTCTATTTCTTCTATTTCTTCTTCATATTCTATTTCTTCTTTTTATTCATATTCTATTTCTTCTTCTGCATATTCTATTGCCGGACGTAGACGGGACGAAAATCAGCCGACTTTATTTTACCAATGGTGGTAATGTCCGCTGATTGAACAACCGATTTTTGGTTTTTCTAAAAAAAAATGGCCGGTTTTCTCCCCATCTATGGCCTGCATATGTCCTCATGCACACGGGACGTTTTTACAGCAGCTGTTTTTGTCTTTTGAAGTTTTTTTTCTACAGCCAGTAAACTCCCAGCATGTTATTCTATGTGCACACATAGACTGGAATCAATGTTTTTTGGCTGGAAAAACCCACGACTAATGGGATTCTAGAGGAGCTTCTAGCTGTAAAAACACTCTAACGCTGAAAAAACGAGGTAAATCGCGATAAATCATGGCAAACCAGCGTTTCTACACTTTTTTTAACTAAAGAAAATTTTTTTTTCTTGATAAAAAACCTCTAAAAACATCTAAAAAACAGACACGCAAAAAAACGCTGCAAAACGCTAATGCAAAAATGCTGAAAAATGTTGAAAAACTCACATTTTTAACATGACTTTACACAGAGCTAACATTACCGGCGTTATTAAAATGCCCCGTGTGTATGGAGCCTGAATGAAAATTCTTTCGGTATTCCACCCATGTATGGCCGGCTTAAAGCGAAGTTCCACCGCTTTATAGATTGGTCTCCTGCTCCCCATTAAGGATTGGCACTTTTGGGGAGCGGGGAGGGGGGGAAGGGTACCCGAATTTGACAGGTACCAGCTCCCACTTCCGCTGCGATTGCTTAGGCCGGGGGTAGGCAACCTGAGAGCCGCAGGACTACAAGTTCCATCATGCCTCTGCAAGTCATAGCTGTAGTTTTGTAATCTTTGCAATGCCTCATGGGAAATGTAGTTCCACGACAGCTAGAGAGCCGCAGGTTGCCTACCCCTGGCCTAGGCGATTGGAAATGGAAGTTGTCCTCCTACCGTTCCTCCCCGAAGTCTTGTGGGACACGTGACAGGTCCCAGAAGACGACGGGGCCATTCAGGAAGCGCAGCGCTACTCGCACATGCGCAGTGGGTACCCGGCTGTGAAGCTGCAAGCTGTCACAGCCGGGTGCCCACACTGAAGATACCGACCTCCTGGAATACAGGACGACCAGTGAAACGGGCTGCGGCGGGGGCAGGTGAGTGTCTGTTTTTTAAAAGTCAGCAGCTACAGTTTTGTAGCTGCTTTTATTTTTTTACAGAGTGAATGGAACTCCGCTTTAAATGTCAGTTGAACAGCATCTGCATCCAATCAGATGAAGCTGCTGTACAGATATTTTGGGAGCTGCAGTGGGAAATCTGTCCATCCATGCAGTGCAACTGTTCGATTGTTTTTTTTTGCTGAATGTAAAAAAATATTTCTATGTGTATGTCCAGCTTATGTCAGCACCAGGGGTGGACTGACAACTCCTGGGGCCCCCGGGCAATAGGGGATCATGGGGCCCCTGTGTCCTTGCCCAAACTCAAAAAAGCCTATGAAAAAGGTACCAGGGGCTTCTCATGGGGCCCCCTACTGACCCCGGGCCCTCGGGCAATGCCCGAGTTTCCATATGGTCAGTCCGCCCCTGGTCAGCACAGACGAGCAGGTATGAGTCCCCTCTGTCCCCACCAATTGCCATGTGCAGCCTGCAAACAGTCCTAATACTAAATGGAAAGTCGTCTCATTTCCCTCGCTCCCTAAACCAGATCTGTGGGCGTGGCCTCATAACTTTCCTTTAAATACTTTTAGTAGTTGCGGAAGTGCGGTTGTAACATTGAAAGATCGCAATGACGCTCTGGAACTTGTCAAACAAGCGATTATACATACCAAGCTGAGCTTTATCGATTCAATAAAAACCGACTGACCGAACCACAGAATGCGGGTCACAAAAATGAACGTAGTAAATGTCAACGTTATAATAATATCATCATAATCTGCAGTTTACCATTTATATTATATTTTGTCAGTATTAGTCCTCATACACAACGGGCAAGTTTTTCTGCATTTTTAGCATTAGCATTTAGCAGCGTTTTTGAGCCCCAAAAAAAATATTGGCTCAAAAACGCTGGTTTGCCGCGTTTTACCACGTTTACCAGCATTAAAGCATTTTTACAGCTAAAAAAAAACTGCTCTTGAAACGCACTAGTTCTGTTTTTTGGGGGGGGTTTTCCAGCCAAAAACCACTCCTGATGAAAAATGCTAATTATAGCCTATGACCCTTTCATACAGGCATTCCATTTTTTTCATCAGTTCAGTCATGTTTTTTCCAAGTTCATCAGTTGACATCCGTTTACATCCGTTTTTTTGTCTGTTTACATCAATTTTTCATCTGTTTACATATGTTTCCATCAGTTTTTCATCCGTTTACATTTGTTTTTGTCTGTTTACATTTTTTTTTGTCTGTTTACATCCATTTTTCATCTGTTTACATATGTTTACATCAGTTTTTTGTCTGTTTACATCTGTTTTCGTCTATTTACATCCTTTTTTTTGTCCGTTTACATCCATTTTTCATCTGTTTACATATGTTTCCATCAGTTTTTCATCCGTTTACATCTGTTTTTGTCTGTTTACATTTTTTTTGTCTGTTTACATCCATTTTTCATCTGTTTACATATGTTTACATCAGTTTTTTGTCTGTTTACATCTGTTTCGTCTATTTCCATCCTTTTTTTGTCCGTTTGCATCCATTTTTCATCTGTTTACATCAGTTTTTCGTCTGTTTACATCTGTTTTTGTCTGTTTACATTCTTTTTTTTCTGTTTACATCCATTTTTGTTCGTTTACATCTGTTTTCATCTATTTACATCCTTTTTTTTTGTTCGTTTGCATCCATTTTTCATCTGTTTACATCAGTTTTTCGTCTGTTTACATCTGTTTTTGTCTGTTTACATCCTTTTTTTTGTCCATTTACATCCATTTTTTATCTGTTAACATATGTTTACATCAGTTTTTCATCCGTTTACATCTGTTTTCGTCTGTTTACATCCTTTTTTTGTCCGTTTGCATCCATTTTTCATCTGTTTACATCTGTTTTTGTCTGTTTACATCCTTTTTTTGTTGTTGTCCATTTACATCCATTTTTCATCTGTTTAAATATGTTTACATCAGTTTTTCATCCGTTTACATCTGTTTTCATCCTTTTTTGGCCATTTATATCCATTTTTCATCTGTTTACATCAGTTTTTTGTCTGTTTGCATCTGTTTTTGTCTGTTTACATCCTTATTTTGTCCGTTTACATCCGTTTTTGTTCATTTACATCCTTTTTTTTGCTAATTTCCATCCATTTTTCATCTGTTTACATATGTTTACATCAGTTTTTCATCTCTTTACATCTGTTTTCGTGTTTACATCCTTTTTTTGTCCGTTAACATCCATTTTTCATCTGCTTACATCAGTTTTTCATCTGTTTACATCTGTTTTTGTCTGTTTACATCCTTTTTTTGTCCGTTTACATCCGTTTTCATTCGTTTACATAAGTTTTTCTTCCATTCTGTTTTTTTTAATGGAAGAAAAAACGGGTTTTCTTCCGCTCAAAAAAGTGGTGCAGACATTAAGCCTGGGTTCACACTGATGCTGTGCGTAATTTGCAGAGGTTTCTGTGCGAATTCTGCACCACATCACAATCGCACCCTGTTCATGCAAACCGCTGCGAGTGTGTATGTTAACAACACCCGAAATCAGTCCGCAAAGCCCAGTCCGTACCCTTCGCTCTTCACAGGATCTCCTTCTATCTTGCTCCCTGGTCTCCTCCTCCCACGCACGACTGCAAGACTTCTCCAGGTCCTCCCCCATCCTCTGGAACTCACTACCCCAATCCATCAGACTGTCACCTTCCCTCCTCACCTTCAGGCGCTCCCTGAAAACCCACCTCTTCAGGGAAGCCTACCCCACCCTCACCTAACAGCCGCTGCCCTTCCCTCCTCCTACCACTCCATCCCCCACAGCCGTTTCCTCCTGTGCCTCTACCCCCTCCCTCCTAGATTGTAAGCTCGAAAGAGTAGGGCCCTCTTACCCCTTGTGTACTGTTTGATGTTACTGTTCTGTTTCATGTATTGTCCCCCCCCTCTATTGTACAGCGCTGAGCAAACCCTTTGGCGCTATATAAACTCGATAAATAAATAAATAAATAAAGCGCGGTGTGATGTGCAGAATCAGGTGTGAATACCCATGCAATCCAATTCTAGAGCAGACCAAAAAAAGGGTCCTGCGCCTTTTTGGTGCGAAAGCAGTGCGATTTGAGTCATACAAAATGTATGGCTCAAATCGCACCGCACAGAATTCGCATGTGATTTGCACAGGAATGCGGTGCGGTTTCTGTGCGAATCACATGCGTACAAGTGTGAACCTAGGCTCACGGATGTAAACAGATGATTATCCGTTTACATCCACTAGTTCATAGAAATACATGGGTGTCCAGACATATGCAGGTGAAACTCGAAAAATGAGAATATGATGCAAAAGTTCATTTATTTCAGTGCAGCAACTTAAAAGGTGAAACTAATATATGAGATAGACTCATTACATGCAAAGCAAGATAGTTCAAGACATGATTTGTCATCATTGTGATGATTATTGCTTACAGCTCATGAAAGCCCCAAATCCACAATCTCAGAAAATGAGAATATTCCATGCAATCAATAAAACAAGGATTGTACATAGAACAATATCGGACCTATGGAAAGTATAAGCATGCATATGTACTCAGTACTTGGTTTGGGCCCCTTTTGCAGCAATTACTGCCTCAATGCGGGGTGGCATGGAAGCTATCAGCCTGTGGCACTGCTGAGGTGTTATGGAAGACCAGGATGCTTCAATAGCGGCCTTCAGCTCTTCTGCATTGTTCGGTCTCATGTCTCTCATCTTTCTCTTGGCAATGCTCCGTAGATTCTCTATGGGGTTCAGGTCAGGGGAGTTTGCTGGCCAATCAAGCACAGTAATCCCACGGTCATTGAACCAGGTTTAGGTGCTTTTGGCAGTGTGGGCAGGTGCCAAGTCCTGCTGGAGAATGAAGTCAGCATCCCCATAAAGCTCATCTGTGGAAGGAAGCATGAAGTGCTCCAAAATCTCCTGGTAGGCGGCTGCGTTGACCCTGGACTTAATGAAGTACAGTGGACCAACACCAACAGATGACATGGCTCCCCAAATCAACACAGACTGTGGAAACTTCACACTGGACTTCAAGCATCTTGCAGTGTGTGCCTCTCCATTCTTCCCCCATACTCGGGGTCCTTGTGCCTCTCCATTCTTCCTCCATACTCGGGGTCCTTGGGCCTCTCCATTCTTCCCCCATACTCGGGGTCCTTGTGCCTCTCCATTCTTCCTCCATACTCGGGGTCCTTGGGCCTCTCCATTCTTCCTCCATACTCGGGGTCCTTGTGCCTCTCCATTCTTCCTCCATACTCGGGGTCCTTGGGCCTCTCCATTCTTCTTCCATACTCGGGGTCCTTGTGCCTCTCCATTCTTCCTCCATACTCGGGGTCCTTGGGCCTCTCCATTCTTCCTCCATACTCGGGGTCCTTGGTTTCCAAATGAGATGCAAACGTTGCTCTCATCAGAAAAGAGGACTTTGGACCACTGAGCAGCAGACCAGGTCTGTTTTTCTTTAGCCCAGGTAAGACACTTCTGACGTTGTTTGTTGTTCAGGAGCGGCTTGACAAGAGGAATACGACATTTGAAGCCCATGTCCAGGATCCATCTGTGTGTGGTGGCTCTTGATGCACTGACTCCAGGCTCAGTCCACTCCTTGTGAAAGTCCCCAACACTTTTGAATGGTCTTTGCCTGACAATCCTCTCCAGGCTGCGGTCATCCCTGCTGCTTGTGCACCTTTTTCTTCCACACTTTTCCCTTCCACATAACTTTCTATTAATGTGCTTTGATACAGCACTTTGGGAACATCAAACTTCTTTTGCAATTACCTTTTGAGGCTTTCCCTCCTTATGGAGGGTGTCAGTGATGGTTTTCTGCACAACTGTCAGGTCAGCAGTCTTTCCAATGATTGTGATTCCTACTGAACCAGACTGAGAGACCATTTAAAGGCTCAGGAACCCTTTGTAGGTGTTCTGGCTTAATTAGCTGATTAGAGTGGGACACTTTGAGCCGAGAATATTGCACCTTTTCACAATATTCTAATTTTCTGAGATTGTGGATTTGGGGTTTTCATGAGCTGTAAGCCGTAATCATCACAATTATGACATATCACGGCTTGAACTACAGTCAGGTCCATAAATATTGGGACATCGACACAATTCTAACATTTTTGGCTCTATACACCACCACAATGGTTTTGAAATGAAACGAACAAGATGTGCTTTAACTGCAGACTGTCAGCTTTAATTTCAGGGTATTTACATCCAAATCAGGTGAACGGTGTAGGAATTACAACAGTTTGCATATGTGCCTCCCACTTGTTAAGGGACCAAAAGTAATGGGACAATTGGCTTCTCAGCTGTTCCATGGCCAGGTGTGTGTTATTCCCTCATTATCCCAATTACAATGAGCAGATAAAAGGTCCAGAGTTCATTTCAAGTGTGCTATTTGCATTTGGAATCTGTTGCTGTCAACTCTCAAGATGAGATCCAAAGAGCTGTCACTATCAGTGAAGCAAGCCACCATTAGGCTGAAAAAACAAAACAAACCCATCAGAGAGATAGCAAAAACATTAGGCGTGGCCAAAACAACTGTTTGGAACATTCTTAAAAAGAAGGAACGCACCGGTGAGCTCAGCAACACCAAAAGACCCGGAAGACCATGGAAAACAACTGTGGTGGATGACCGAAGAATTCGTTCCCTGGTGAAGAAAACATCCTTTACAGCAGTTGGCCAGATCAAGAACACTCTCCAGGAGGTAGGTGTATGTGTGTCAAAGTCAACAATCAAGAGAAGACTTCACCAGAGTGAATACAGAGGGTTCACCACAAGATGGAAACCATTGATGAGCCTCAAAAACAGGAAGGCCAGATTAGAGTTTGCCAAATGACATCTAAAAAAGCCTTCACAGTTCTGGAACAACATCCTATGGACAGATGAGACCGACATCAACTTGTACCAGAGTGATGGGAAGAGAAGAGTATGGAGAAGGAAAGGAACTGCTCATGGTCCTAAGCATACCACCTCATCAGTGAAGCATGGTGGTGGTAGTGTCATGGCGTGGGCATGTATGGCTGCCAATGGAACTGGTTCTCTTGTATTTATTGATGATGTGACTGCTGACAAAAGCAGCAGGATGAATTCTGAAGTGTTTCCGGCAAAATTATCTGCTCATATTCAGCCAAATGCTTCAGAACTCATTGGACGCCGCTTCACAGTGCAGATGGACAATGACCCAAAGCATATACAAAAAAACGTATTCCTGCGCCAAATCTTCAAAATATCAATCTAAACTGCTGCTGTGCAAATTGTGAAAAACACAAACAATATAAATATAAATAAACAGCGCAAAATTAGATTATTAATCACTCATAAAATTAATAAAATAGGTGCATAAATTAATAGTGCTTATCCTCACTCATGAATAAAACACCCAAAAGTCCATGTGCTCAAATATTATTAAATTATTAATATAAATGTGTAAACTTCTTTTCTTCAAACTCTCTTTAAGAGTAAAAAAGGAACTTCCACCTTCCACCCGTGCACAAACCAACATCAAACACACTCACCAGAACTTGGTGAGTAAAAAACCTTTAAGGAATTTTAGGGATCCTAAACCCTCCTTGGTGCCACACTAGAGGAAATCTTCACCATCCGAATATACTCCACCGTTCAACCAATAGAAAAAACTCACATAGTGTAATATTGTCACACAATAGTAACTTTTTAAAATGGAGATTAAGGCCACTCACATGGTAATCACTTGATAAAAGCATATTTATTATATATAGTAGACTTCAGTTCAGCAAATATACAAACTTTTTCTTCCAGGATGTGAGAGTCCTGGAAGAAAAAGTTTGTATATTTGCTGAACTGAAGTCTACTATATATAATAAATATGCTTTTATCAAGTGATTACCATGTGAGTGGCCTTAATCTCCATTTTAAAAAGTTACTATTGTGTGACAATATTACACTATGTGAGTTTTTTCTATTGGTTGAACGGTGGAGTATATTCGGATGGTGAAGATTTCCTCTAGCGTGGCATCAAGGAGGGTTTAGGATCCCTAAAATTCCTTAAAGGTTTTTTACTCACCAAGTTCTGGTGAGTGTATTTGATGTTGGTTTGTGCACGGGTGGAAGGTGGAAGTTCCTTTTTTACTCTTAAAGAGAGTTTGAAGAAAAGAAGTTTACACATTTATATTAATAATTTAATAATATTTGAGCACATGGACTTTTGGGTGTTTTATTCATGAGTGAGGATAAGCACTATTAATCTATGCACCTATTTTATTAATTTTATGAGTGATTAATCTAATTTTGCGCTGTTTATTTATATTTATAATGACCCAAAGCAGACTGCAAAAGCAACCAAAGAGTTTTTTAAGGGAAAGAAGTAAAATGTTCTGCAATGGCCAAGTCAATCACCTGCCCTGAATCCGATTGAGCATTTCACTTGCTGAAGACAAAACTGAAGGGAAAATGCCCCAAGAACAAGCAGGAACTGAAGACAGTTGCAGTAGAGGCCTGGCAGAGCATCACCAGGGATGAAACCCAGCGTCTGGTGATGTCTATGCGTTCCAGACTTCAGGCTGTAATTGACTGCAAAGGATTTGCAACCAAGTATTAAAAAGTGAAAGTTTGATTTATGATTATTATTCTGTCCCATTACTTTTGGTCCCTTAACAAGCGGGAGGCACGTATGCAAACTGTTGTAATTCCTACACCGTTCACCTGATTTGGATGTAAATACCCTCAAATTAAAGCTGACAGTCTGCAGTTAAAGTACATCTTGTTAGTTTCATTTCAAATCCATTGTGGTGGTGTATAGAGCCAAAAATGTTAGAATTGTGTCGATGTCCCAATATTTATGGACCTGACTGTATCTTGCTTTGCATGTAAGGAGTCTATCTCATTTATTAGTTTCACCTTTTAAGTTGCATTACTGAAATAAATGAACTTTTGCACGATATTCTAATTTTTCGAGTTTCACCTGTAGAACGCCCTTGTGAAAGGGTCCTATGTGTGCATGGACACATAGGATAACATGCTGGGGAGCTTACTGGCTGTAAAAAAAAATGCCAGAAGCCAAAAACAGCCGCTGCATAAACGCACAGTGTGCATGAGGCCTTTGGATCACCATGCATGCTAACAGGGCTTTTTTTCGCCAGGAACACGAAGGAATGCAGTTCCAGCACCTCCAGCACTGAAAGTATCTAATGCCAAGAGGTGCTTGGGTGTGCTGGAGGATCTATTATCACTGCTAGGGATCTGTTTTTGTGGGGGGTCTATTGTTGCTGGTGGGGGATATATAGTTGCTGGTTTGGCTTGTAATGCTAGTAGGGATCTGTTTTTGTGTGGGGGTCTAGTGTTGCTGGTTGGGATCTATTGTTGCTGGTTTGGCTTGTAATGCTGCTAGGGATCTGTTTTTGTGTGGAGGTCTATTGTTGCTGGTGGGGGATCTATTGTTGCTGGTTTGGCTTGTAATGCTGCTAGGGATCTGTTTTTGTGTAGGTGTCTATTGTTGCTGGTTGGGGATCTATTGTTGATGGGTTGGCTTGAAATGCTGCTAGGGATCTGTTTTTGTGTGGAGGTCTATTGTTGCTGGTGGGGGATATATTGTTGTTTTTTTTTTGGCTTGTAATGCTGCTAGGGATCTGTTTTTGTGTGGAGGTCTGTTGTTACTGGTGGGGGATCTATTGTTGCTGGTTTGGCTTGTAATGCTGCTAGGGATCTGTTTTTGTGTGGGGGTCTATTGTTGCTGGTTGGGGATCTATTGTTGCTGGGTTGGCTTGTAATGCTGCTAGGGACCTGTTTTTGTGTGGGGGTCTATTGTTGCTGATGGGGGATATATTGTTGCTGGGTTGGCTTGTAATCCTGGTAGGGATCAGTTTTTTTGTGTGGGTGTCTATTGTTACTGATGGGGATCTATTGTTGCTGGGTTGGCTTGTAATGCTGCTAGGGATCTGTTTTTGTCTGGGGATCTATTGTTGCTGGTGGGGGGATATATTGTTGCTGGTTTGGCTTGTAATGCTGGTAGGGATCTGTTTTTGTGGGGGGGGGGTCTATTGTTGCTGATGGGGGATTTATTGTTGCTGGTTTGGCTTGTAATGCTGGTGGGGATATGTTTTGTGCGGGGATCTATTGTTGCTGGTTTGGCTTGTAATGCTGCTAGTGATCTGTTTTTGTATGGGGGTCTATTGTTGCTGGTTGGGGATATATTGTTGCTGGGTTGGCTTGTAATGCTGCTAGGGATCTGTTTTGCTTGGGGGTCTATTGTTGCTGGTGGGGGTTCTATTGTTGCTGGGTTGGCTTGTAATGCTGGTAGGGATCTGTTTTTGTGTGGGGTCTATTGTTGCTGGTTGGGGATCTATTGTTGCTGGGTTGGCTTGTAATGCTGCTAGTGATCTGTTTTTGTGTGGGGGTCTATTGTTGCTGGTTGGGGATCTATTGTTGCTGGGTTGGCTTGTAATGCTGCTAGGGATCTGTTTTTGTGTGGGGGTCTATTGTTACTGGTGGGGGATCTATTGTTGCTGGGTTGGCTTGTAATGCTGGTAGGGATGTACTGTTCAGGGAGAGGTTGCTGGCTACTGGGAGATTGGTTGTTGCTGTCGGAGTTCCTCACTGCCTGCCAAACACCTCTGAAAAGCAATGCCCACTCAGATTACTTTTCAGAGGTTTTTGGCAGGTGGTGAGGAGGCGATATGTTGCCTCCTCACTGCCTGATTTTACCCTATATTTGCCTTAGTACAACAGTGTAATTTCATGAATTCCATGTGGTTGCAGTGCAGTTATTTATTTTATTGATTTCAGGTACTTATATAGCGCCGTCACTTTACGCAGCACTTTACATACATATTGTACATTCACATCAGTCCCTAACCCTCAAGGGGTGTACAATCTAAGGTCCCTAACTCACATTCATACATACACATACTAGGGACAATTTAGACAGGAACCAATTAACCCACCAGCATGTCTTTGGAGTGTGGGAGGAAACCGGAGTACCCGGAGGAAACCCACGCAGGCACAGGGAGAACATGAAAACTCCAGGCAGGTGGTGCCGTGGTTGGGATTTGAACCAACATCCCTAGTATTGCCAGGCTGAAGTGATAACCAGGGGCGGAATGACCATTTGGAAACTCGGGCACCGCCCAAGGGACCGGGGTCAGTAGGGGGCCCCATGAGATGCCCCTGGTACCTTTTTCATAGGCTTTTTTGAGTTTGGGCAAGTACACAGGGGCCCCATGATCCCCTATTGCCCGGGGGCCCCATGAGTTGTCTGTCCGCCCCTGGTGCTAACCATAATGCAGTTCTACTGAGCCACGCCGTAATGGGCAGAACAGTGTGCTGCCCGTCACGGCATGGCTCAGTAGAACTGCATTGGTCATAATTGTACAAAGCAATCCAAGCAGGTATCACTTTTCAGAGGACTGCCAGTACAAGCTCTCATTGTTAGTTGCCTCCCTCCTACTTTGTTAGTTTCATTCCTGTGTCCTCTGCATTGGAAAGGCAACGCATCGTACAAGAACTTTAGCAGGAAATCGAATTCCATAGAGGAGGATCCCAATGCCAACGTTCCAGGGTCCATCCAGTAAGGCTTCGCAGATGCTACCTTGTTAATGTTTGACATTGTAAATCCTGCGTGTTGCAGCACAGCCCCATGAACTCAGTCATTCAGTTTTTATGACCTCTTTGCAGCCCGTGTTACAAATTCCTCACATGGTTTTCCTGTACAGAACCCAAATCCTTGCTGATGAAGCAAAAAAAAAAAAAGTGATATAATTCGCTGAGTCAGCTCTCTGTACCCACATTCAGCCAGGGTTATATCTGCAGAAGGCCAAAGAATGTCAGCAATGCACAGCAGCTATTGACAACCACTAAAGTGGAACTTTGCAGCAAGTGTGAATAAATCGTCACAATATACAGCAAAAATGCCTCACCTTTTATCATCCAAAAACAGCCCTTCGGCTCTGGTTCAGTGACTTTGCCTAGGCTGAGAGGATGTCATCAGTCTGCTGCAGGCAAAAACAAAACATTTCCTTAGTCTCCTTTCGCTCAGTGATCCGATTGCAATATTATAACTTTGCAGTAAGTCACAAGGTGAGAGGCTGCAGCAGGGGGCTGATCTGTGTCAGGCATTTGTGAACACAGCCAAGAACTGCACAGGCACCAGGATTTAGGGCCAGATCAACCCATGAATTGCACAGGAAAAACATCCTTTACCTTCCTGGGCTGGAAGAGTGACTGACATTCAGCCTGGAGAAAAAATAGCTTTATAACATTCATTTTTGCCTCCCCATTTGAACAAAGCAATTGTACTGGCAGTTTCACAGGATGAATAACTCCCCCATATGACCCGTAGTTCTTGATGGTGAATGAACATCATCATTTGACCCAAGAAGCAGGGATGCTGAATGAAGACGTAGCAGAGTGATCGTCCTGACTAGCAGAGGCGGGCTGACCAATGTGACCATGGCAGCAAACATATACTATATGGAATTAGCCCTTGTATTCAGCCACTATAAGGAGTGTATTTATAATAAAGGTACAGAGCTATTCTTACTACTGACCCCTGAACTCTGCGCCACCTACTACTGACCCCTGAACTCTGCACCACCTGCTGCTGACCCCTGAACTCTGTGCCACCTACTACTGACCCCTGAACTCTGCACCACCTGCTGCTGACCCCTGAACTCTGCGCCACCTACTACTGACCCCTGAACTCTGCGCCACCTACTGCTGACCCCTGAACTCTGCGCCACCTACTGCTGACCCCTGAACTCTGCGCCACCTACTACTGACCCCTGAACTCTGCGCCACCTACTACTGACCCCTGAACTCTGCGCCACCTACTACTGACCCCTGAACTCTGCGCCACCTGCTGCTGACCCCTGAACTCTGCGCCACCTACTACTGACCCCTGAACTCTGCGCCACCTACTGCTGACCCCTGAACTCTGCGCCACCGACTAGTGACCCCTGAACTCTGCTCCGACTACTAGCGACCCCTGAACTCTGCGCCACCTACTAGTGACCCCTGAACTCTGCGCCACCGACTAGTGACCCCTGAACTGTGCACCAACTAATACTGACCCCTGAACTCTGCGTCACTTACTACTGACCCCTGAACTCTGCGCCACCTACTACTGACCCGTGAATTCTGTGTCACTTACTACTGACCCCTGAACTCTGCGCCAGCTACTACTGACACCTGAACTCTGCACCACCTACTACTGACCCCTGAACTCTGTGTCACTCACTACAGACCCCTGAACTCTCTGTCACTTACTGTTGACCCCTGAGCTCTACATCACTTACTATTTACCCCTGTTGACTTCTGATCTCTGCATCACTACTGACCCCTGAACACTGTGTCACTTACTATTGACCTCTGAACTCTGCATCACTTGTGATTGATCTCTGAACTCTGCGTCACTTACTACTGACCCCGGAGCTCTGTGTCACTTACTACTGACCCCTGAACTCTTTATCACAATTTACCCCTGCTGACTTCTAACCTCTGCATCACTGCTGACCTCTGAACTCTGTGTCACTTACTACTGACCCCTGAACTCTGCATCACTTACTACTGACCCCTGAATTCTGCATCTTTCACTACTGACCCCTGAACTCTGTGTCACTTACTATTGACCTCTGATCTCTGCATCACTTACTACTGACCCTTGAACTATGCGTTACTCACTACTGACCCCTGAACTCTGCGTCACTTACTACTGACCTCTGAATTATTTATCACTTTCTACTGACCCCTGAACTCCGTGTCACTCACTACTGCCCCTGAACTCTGTGTTTCTTACCACTGACCTCTGAACTATGTGTCACTTACTATTGACCCCTGTTGACTTCTAAAGTCTGCATCACATGCAAGTGACCTCTGCATCACTACTGACCTATGACTTCTGCGCCCCTTACTATAGAGTTCAGAGGTCAATAATAAGTGATGCAGAGTTCAGAGGTCAGTAGTGACCCCCCATTCCACCTCTGCGCTGTTCTCCTTCTATTCCCTGATCCAGTAGGTGGAGATAAATTACAGCTAGTCATAGCCTCACCTACTGGCCCAGGGGATAGGAAAAGGGGGAGAAGATCTGCATTATCTGAGTACTGTGAAGAGTCCAGGGAGAAGGAGAACAGAGCTAAGCCAATCCCCTATCTGCGTATTACCAATCATAGCCCCGCCCCCCTACTCCCCGTGCTGACATTTATCACCCGCCCCCTCCCCAGTGTTTCTGCTGCAGCTGCCTGTGACAAGTGCAGCTGCAGCAGAAACTGCATTTAAGCCGGGGAGAGGGCGGGTGCTATAGCCTGGCAGGAGGAGTAAGGGCGGGGTTTATTATTGGATGTGATTGGCAAGCTCTACCTCCTACTCCCTGCACCGGCCTTTAGCACCCGCCCCCTCCCCGACATAAACAGCGTTTCTGCTGCAGCTGCACTTGTCACAGGCAGCTGCAGCAGAATATTCATGTAAGCCGAGGAGGGGGCAGGTGCAGCAGGATCTTCATGTAAGCCGGGGAGGGGGTGGGTGGTAAAGACTGGCATGAGGAGTAAGGGTGGGATTTATGATTGGCTGTGATTGGTAAGCGCTACCCCCTACTCCCTGTGCCGGCCTTTAGCACCCGCCCCCTCCCCAGCAAAAACAGTGTTTCTGCTGCAGTTGCCTGTGACAAGTGCAGCTGCAGCAGAAACTGCATTTAAGCCGGGGAGGGGGCGGATGCTAAAGACTGGCACAAGGAGTAAGGGCGGGGTTTATGATTGGCTGTGATTGGCAGGCTCTAACGCCTACTCCCTGCACCGGCCTTTAGCACTCGCTCCCTCCCCAACATAAACAGTGTTTCTGCTGCAGCTGCACTTGTCATAGGCAGCTGCAGCAGAATATTCATGTAAGCCGGGGAGGGGGCAGGTGGTAAAGACTGGCACGGGGAGTAAAGGCAGGGTTTGTGATTGGCAAGCTCTACCTCCTACTCCCTGCACCGGCCTTTAGCACCTGCCCCCTCCCCGACATAAACAGCGTTTCTATTGTAAAGAAATCTTGCGAGCCAAATGATAAATGAATTCCTATTGTTGGATCGCTAACCTCTAGCACATAACTACCAATGTGAAAAACGTAAAATAAAAATAAATATAGTGTTGCGCTCTCAACCCTTCAATCAATACATATAAAAAAATATTGTATTAATAAACATATATACTAATGCTTGTGAATCTATTTGAATCCACTCAAAATAAACAATGTGCATAGGACAGTGATAAATGAACAATTATATGAAATAGAAAAATATAAAAAAATATATAAAATATATATATTTATATATATAATATTAAATAATGTCCCAAAAAGTGACTTTGTGCTGTAAAAATCTTCAATAAATCGGTGACTGCTTGTGACTCTTCCCTTAAGTGAAGATATGCGCTCACCTCATAAATAGCCTGCAATTAGGCTATTATAGCTTGCGGTTCACCTCCTTTGGAACCTACTTGTTTAGGAACTCCTATTGTTAAGATATCCGTGGAATGTGACATGTGCTATGGAAAAATCTCCTCTCATATGGTGCCACTCCTCTGTCTTCCTGTCTCCATGCGGTTCTCCATAAAACAAAAAGATCCTGACATGGTGCTTTATCGTTTTTAAAAGCTTGACTTTAATTTGCTTTCAGGTGGCACTCACATATATTCGTATAGTGGTAGTACAATTGTTATTCCAGATTGCCGCTGACTGCCGGAGCTGTGCGATCGTGGTCCGGCAAACGGACTAACTCCCTCCGAGTGACGTATACAGTCCCACCCCTACGCGTTACGCCACTGGTCACGTGGCTTCATCAGGGGGATTTGATTTGAAGTGCAGCTGCAGCGTTTCTGCTGCAGCTGCACTTGTCACAGGCAGCTGCAGCAGGATCTTCATTTAAGCCGGGGAGAGGGCGGGTGCTAAAGACTGGTAGGAGGAGTAAGGGTGGGGTTTGTGATTGTCTGTGATTGGTAAGCTCTACCCCCTACTCCCTCTGCCGGCCTTTATCACCCGCCCCCTCCCCGACATAAACAGAGTTTCTGCTGCAGCTGCCTGTGACAAGTGCAGCTGCAGAGGAGACACGGAAGGCGGAACAGAATGCTGTTTCCCCCACATTTGTGGTGCATTGTACGCATGGATAATACGCCACCAATCTGATTGTACAATCTCCTTTAGATTGACCATCAACTATGTAATGTAAAAGTCTGGAGTGTAAGCGTCTACAGGAAGGGGGCCAGGCAGCAATAATTCCGCCCTGCTATTGCTATGCAGCAGGGACAGTTTTTGTTTCTTTTTGCTATAAATTGACCTATTACAGCTCAGCCTGTCAATAGGGATTTGTGGTTTGTCCTGCAGAACCCGCATGTGTTCCGTGTTGTTCTATGTGGGACTAATACTCTGTTTACACAAACTGCTGCTGTAATATAAGTCAGCGCTCGGCCCGATGGCGCTCTATAAATAGTTGCATGAGCTTGTTACTGTCCTCTAATTTGGATGGGCAATGTGGAGGCTGTCCCGCACTCCCTCACTGGAATCCACAATGTACTTTTCCTTTTTCCCACTGAACTCGGTCACCTGAAATAATCTGTTCAACCTTTCTGGGTTATCTTGCTGGTGTTCTGTGATAAGCCATCGATTATCTGTGCTGAGTCTGTAAACTTTTCGGGCCCAACCTGTGGTCCGAGGGCCACATAGAGACTGCCTTTCTGTCTCAGTACTAATGCAGGCCATAGACAGGTCAAAAATCAGCCAATTTTAAAAAAAAAACAAAAAATCAGTCATTCGATCGGCCGATGTTACCACCAACGTTAAAAAAAATCAGCCGATTTTCGTCCCGTCTACGGTCGGCATTAACCCCATAACTTCTGTCCCTTGCAGAGACAGGGGAGAAGAAGGAGGAAGAAGGAAGTAGGAAGAAGAAGGAAGAAGGAAGAAGAAGAAGAATTCCAGTCCACTATTATATTTTATATATCAGTTGCAACAAATGTATCCATTTGTATCCAAATAAAAACATCTGTATCCAAATAAAAATATTGTAATACATTATTTGGATTACAATGTTTTTATTTGGATACAAATGGATACATTTGTTGCAACCGCAAGACTTTTTCATATAAAATATAATAGTGGACTGGAATTCTTCTTCTTCTTATTATTATTATTCTTAATCTTCTTCTTCTTAATCTTCTTTTTAATCTTCTTCTTCTTCTTATTATTATTATTCTTAATCTTCTTCTTCTAAATATTCTTCTTCTTCTTCTAAATATTCTTCTTCTTCATCTTCTTCTTTTTCTACTTCTTGCAGGTCACGGCTCATGCGTAGATTTTTTATCGGTAAAACAATCGGTCGATCTGCCCGTCATTGCTGGGAAAATTGGCCAAAAGTCAAAATCAGCTGCAAATTTTCCAACGTGCCCAATAAAAAAAATGTGCAAAAACCCCGAAAAACGGTCGACCAATTAACCCACTAACGGTGCGAAAATCAGCCGATTTTCGACCCATCTATGGCCGACATAATACGATAAGAAAACATTGTCTAAATACAAGTCATGGTTGTTCTCAGGGCTTTTTTTCTTCAGCAGGAATGCGGGGGAACGCAGTTCCGGTACGTCCAGCACTGAATGTATGTAATTGCAAGGGGTGCTCGGGTGTGCTGGAGGATGTACTGATGCGGGCTGCTGGGAGATCTATCAATACTGGCGGGGATCTGATTTTGTGTGAGGGTCTATTGTTGCTGGTGGGGGATGTATTGTTGCTGGTAGGAATCTATGGTTGAGGGAGAGGTTGCTGGCTGCTGGGAGATCTGTTGTTGCTGCTGGGGATATTGAATGATGCTGGGGTAGATCGTTTGTTGCTGGGGGTGAAAGTTTGTTGTGGGTGGTCCATTATTGCTGGGGTGGGGTCTATTTTTGGGGGGACCTATTTTTTCTGGGGTGGGGTCCATTGTTGCTGGGAGAGTCTATTGTTATGTGAGGGATCTATTGTTGCTGGGGTGAGGTCTATTGTTGGGGGGACCTATTGCTGCTGTAGAGGGGTCTATTGTTGGGGGGACCTATTGTTTCTGGGGTGGGATCCACTGTTGCTGGGAGAGTCTGTTATGTGAGGGATCTATTGTTGATGGGGTCTATTGTTGGGGAGACCTATTGTTGCTGGGGTGGAGTCTATTATTGGGGGACCTATTGTTTCTGTGGTGGATTCCATTGTTGCTGGGGGAGTATATTGTTCTATGAGGGATCTATTGGTGCTGGGGTGGAGGCTGTTGTTCAGGGGACCTATTGTTGCTGGGGGAGTATATTGTTGTGTGAGGGATCAATTGTTGCTGGGCGGAGTGCTTTTTTTTTTAAAGCTGCAGGGACTTTTTTTTACGGTGCATTTTTTGGCTCCATAGACTTTAATGGAATTGTATAAAAAATGCATGAAAATTGCATGCGCATGCGTTTTAGGTGCAATTTGCTGCGTTTTCCTGTATGACAACAGAAACCTCTTCCTAGCAACATAAATCTATCCCAAAAATGCAAAGCACAAAGAGCATCAAAAACGCATGTGAAAAAAACACAAACTGGGCTGGAAAATGTATGAGCTGCAACCTGCATAGATGTGAACCTAGCCTTAGGGAAGATATCTGTGCTTCTTTGGTGCGATGCAGTGCAAATTTTTTATTTTTTTTTTTGCCCTATAGACTTCAATGGAAACACATCAAAATTGCATGTACACGCATTTTTTTTATGTGATTCCTTTGCATTTTTCCCCCCAACTATTTTCCTCCTCCACCTCCCTCCCCCTGCAGAAATGAAACCAGTATGAAAATCACATCAAAAAGGCATAAAAAATGCACAAAGTCACACTGCAGTTGCACTACAAAATTGCATTGGAAATCAGATGAAATTGAAGATACATCGGGGGGGGGAGGGGGGAACCTTGGAGTCATGTGAACTGTGGAATATGGAAAGTCGGGGAATGATCCCCCCCCTTAATCAGCATTAGTTCCAGCTAAAGTTACACTCCGCAGAGCTCAGTGAAAGCCTCCCCCTCTCCTACACACAGCATACAGGAACAGAGCTAATGCTGTCAGTCACAGGTTGTGTGCTGGAGCTCCCTCCCCTGTCACCTTTTTATCCCTTGGTGTCAGGAAAACATGTCGGAAGTGATTGATACAGATAGCAGAAGAAAGAAGCAGCAGACAGAAATGGCACTTAGTGCTCTGGACTGAGGCAAGTACACACTATAGAGGGATATGCTTTGTTCATACAGTATATCATGTCAGCCACTTTAAAGTGACCCTGGCTTAAAAAAAAAAAATTCTGTTTAACTGTAAATTTGTTTCTTCTCTGTTCGCTGGGTCTTTCTTTTTCTGTTCATTCAGTCCTGAGATTTACACAACTCTGCCACACATCACAACCCTGTTTGGCCGTGGAGGAGACCTGAGTTTTTTCTGCTGCAGTTAAGTGACACTTACAGGTCTTGCCCCTCCCCCCCATCCACCCAGACTTTGATTGGACAGTGAAAGGAGAAGCAGCGCACTGATACGCTCATTTCTATGTCACTCTGCTCTCTCTTCCTATCAGCAGCACAACTGATTGACTCCTACTTTACCTCCCCCAGTCTGAGCTCTGCTGTAGAGGGACGCAAAGAGAACAACACCATATCAAACTCTGCTAGAATGAAAAAAAAAACACAAAAGGTCATGGATTTAAATATTCTTTTATGAAATGATTTAGTATGAGAGCCTTGCATCATGCAAAGAACACAAAATTCTAGGTTGTCCTCTGTAAACGGTTGGTAATATGGGAGACCTCGGGGGACACGCCATGGAACATAACACAGCTTGGTTACTACCCAAGAGATAAGCTTAGTGCGGTTTGAGTATTACATTTTTTTTTTACATTTGGCTGTTTTATTATATTCTGTCTTTCTTACTTGTTTGCTTTTAACCCCGTAAGTCCCCTTTCACACGGGCGTTCCATTTTTCATCAGTTGAGTAACTTTTTTTCAAGAAAAAACGGATCAGTTCACATCAGTTTTTCATCAGTTCACATCAGTTTTCATCGGTTTACATCAGTTTTCATCGGTTCACATCAGTTTTTCATCAGTTCACATCAGTTTTCATCAGTTTACATCAGTTTTCATCAGTTCACATCAGTTCACATCAGTTTTTCATCAGTTCACATCAGTGTTCATCAGTTCATATCAGTTTTTCATCAGTGCACATCAGTTTTCATCAGTTTACATCAGTTTTCATCAGTTTTCATCAGTTCACATCAGTTTTTCATCAGTTCACATCAGTGTTCATCAGTTCATATCAGTTTTTCATCAGTGCACATCAGTTTTTATCAGTTTTTATCAGTTTACATCAGTTTTCATCAGTTTTCATCAGTTCACATCAGTTTTTCATCAGTTCATATCAGTTTTCATCAGTTCATATCAGTTTTTCATCAGTTCACATCAGTTTTTATCAGTTTACATCAGTTTTCATCAGTTTACATCAGTTTTCATCGGTTCACATCAGTTTTCATCAGTTTACATCAGTTTTCATCGGTTCACATCAGTTTTCATCAGTTTACATCAGTTTTCATCGGATCACATCAGTTTTTCATCAGTTCACATCAGTTTTCATCAGTTTACATCCGTTTTCATCAGTTTTCATCAGTTCACATCAGTTTTTCATCAGTTCACATCAGTTTTCATCAGTTCATATCAGTTTTTCATCAGTTCACATCAGTTTTTATCAGTTTACATCAGTTTTAATCAGTTTACATCCGTTGTTCATCAGTTTACATCAGTTTTCATCAGTTTACATCCGTTTTTCATCAGTTTACATCCGTTTTTCATCAGTTCACATCAATTTTCATCAGTGTACATCAGTTTTCATCAGCTTACATCATTTTTCATCAGTTTAAATCCGTTTTTCATCCATTTACATCTGGTTTTTGTCAGTTTACATCGATTTAAATCCATTTTTCGTCCGTTTACATCCGGTTTTTGTAAGTTTACATCCTTTTTTTGTCTGTTTACATCAGTTTTTTTTCTGTTTACATCTGTTTTTGTCTGTTCACATCCACTTCCGTCTGTTTACATCCATTTTTTGTCCATTTACACCCGTTTTTCATCTGTTCCTTTTTATTAACAGAAGAAAAATAGGGTTTTCTTCCTTTAAAAAAAACCCTGATGTTAACAGATGCAGACATTAACGGATGTAAACAGATAATCATCCATTTACATCCGCTAGTCCATAGAAATATATGGGTGTCCGTTTTCCATCTATAAACAGAGAGATGAAAAATGGACATATGGAACGCTCATGTGAAAGGGGCCTAATGACCATGTATCATGGTGGGTTATCAAGAACCTTATAACTAACAGCTGCCTGCCAATGTGGACAAAAGAATTGAGTAATGCAGGCCATACATGGGTCGAACTCTGAACGAATTTGGGAGGAGCTTAAAACTTGAGTGTGCCTACAGGGTGCAGGAGTTAGAAGTATGTAACATGCATAGTTCAGGGGTCCAGGGTGGGTAACATACATAGTGCAGGGGTCTGGGGTGGGTAATGTACACTGTGCGGTGGTCGGGGGTGGGTAACATACATAGACCAGGGATCCAGGGTGAGTAAAATCCACAGTTCAGGGGTCTGGGGTGTGTAATGTACATAGAGCAGGGATCTGCGGTGGGTAATGTACATAAAGCAGGGGTCTGGGGTGGGTATCGTGCAGGGTGTATGATGTCCAGGGTGGGTAATGTACATAGTACAGGGGTCCAGGGTGGGTATCGTACAGGGTGTATGGGGTCCAGGGTGGGTAATATACATAGTGCATGGGTCTGGAGTGATTAATGTACAAAGTACAGGGGCCAGGGTGGATAACATACATAGTGCAGGGGTCTGAGGTGGGTATCGTACAGGGTGTATGGGGTCCAGGGTGGGTAATATACATAGTGCAGGGGTCCAGGGTGGATAACATACATAGTGCAGGGGTCTGAGGTGGGTAATGTACATAGTACAGGGGTCCAGGGTGGGTATCGTACAGGGTGTATGGGGTCCAGGGTGGGTAATGAACATAGAGAAGGGGTCTGGGGTGGGTATCATACAGGGTGTATGATGTACAGGGTGGGTAATGTACATAGTACAGGGGTCCAGGGTGGGTATCGTACAGGGTGTATGGGTCTGAGGTGGGTAACATACATAGTGCAGGGGTCCAGGGTGAGTAGTGTACACAGTGCAGGGGTACGGGGTAGGTAGTGTACACAGTGCAGGGGTCAAGGGTGGGTAGTGTACACAGTGCAGGGGTCCGGGGTGGGTAATGTACATTGTGCAGGGGTCCGTTGTGTGTAATGTACATAGAGCAGGGGTCCGGGGTGGGTAATGTACATAGTGCAGGGGTCCGTTGTGTGTAATGTACATAGTGCAGGGGTCCGGGGTGGGTAATGTACATAGTGCAGGGGTTCGGGTTGGGTAATGTACATAGTGCAGGGGTCTGGAGAGGGTAATGTACATAGTGCAGGGGTCTGGAGTGGGTAATGTACATAGTGCAGGGGTCCAGTGTGTGTAATGTACATAGTGCAGGGGTCCGGGGTGTGTAATGTACATAGTGCAGGGGTCTGGAGTGGGTAATGTACATAGTGTAGGGGTCTGGGGTGGGTAATGTACGTAGTGCAGGGGTCCGGGGTGGGTAATGTACGTAGTGCAGGGGTCCGGGGTGGGTAATGTATATAGTGCAGGGGTCTGGAATGGGTAAGGTACATAGTGCAGGGGTCTGGAGTGGGTAATGTACATAGTGCAGGAGTCTGGAGTGGGTAATGTACATAGTGCAGGGGTCCAGTGTGTGTAATGTACATAGTGCAGGGGTCTGGAGTGGGTAATGTACATAGTGTAGGGGTCTGGGGTGGGTAATGTACGTAGTGCAGGGGTCCGGGGTGGGTAATGTACATAGTGCAGGGGTCTGGAGTGGGTAATGTACATAGTGTAGGGGTCTGGGGTGGGTAATGTACGTAGTGCAGGGGTCCGGGGTGGGTAATGTACGTAGTGCAGGGGTCCGGGGTGGGTAATGTACATAGTGCAGGGGTCTGGAATGGGTAATGTACATAGTGCAGGGGTCTGGAGTGGGTAATGTACATAGTGCAGGGGTCCAGGTTGGGTAATGTACATAGTGCAGGGGTCTGGAGAGGGTAATGTACATAGTGCAGGGGTCCAGGGTGTGTAATGTACATATTGCAGGGGTCTGGGGTGGGTAATGTACATAGTGCAGGGGTCTGGAGTGGGTAATGTACATAGTGTAGGGGTCTGGGGTGGGTAATGTACGTAGTGCAGGGGTCCGGGGTGGGTAATGTACGTAGTGCAGGGGTCCGGGGTGGGTAATGTATATAGTGCAGGGGTCTGGAATGGGTAATGTACATAGTGCAGGGGTCTGGAGTGGGTAATGTACATAGTGCAGGGGTCCAGGTTGGGTAATGTACATAGTGCAGGGGTCTGGAGAGGGTAATGTACATAGTGCAGGGGTCCAGGGTGTGTAATGTACATATTGCAGGGGTCTGGGGTGGGTAATGTACATAGTGCAGGGGTCTGGAGTGGGTAATGTACATAGTGCAGGGGTCCAGGTTGGGTAATGTACATAGTGCAGGGGTCTGGAGTGGGTAATGTACATAGTGCAGGGGTCTGGAATGGGTAATGTACATAGTGCAGGGGTCCAGGGTGTGTAATGTACATATTGCAGGGGTCTGGGGTGGGTAATATAAAAATGTGGCTTTTTATACATCTAGATTAATTTCATGTAATTTCCCTGAGTCCAGGAAGCTGCACATGCCACATACAGTCTACCATACCAGTGAATGGCTCTTGTATACACCGCTGCTTCTTCGCATTGGCATGCGTGCCCAACATATTTATATATTGTGCGTTTGGAGAATACGTCAGACAGGCATGCATGGGTATCTGCTAATGCAAGGAGGCATCTGTACAACCATTCACTTGTATGGCAGTTTGCTCATGTAGGCATATAGACTTCCTGGAGTGCATGACACCGATGATTATATACTGTATGTTTGCACTGTATATCTCCTCCTTGTAATCAGGATTATCCATTAAACAGGTATAGAGGGTGTGATCCTCCGAGCCTTTCACCTACAACTGCAAATCCTCACCTGACTGCTCCCCCCACCCTCCTCATCACCCCACGAGACACCTTGGAGGAGGGCTCTGGTGTCCATGAAATATTTATCCATTCAGGAAATCATTGCTCTAGATAGAAAAATATTCACCATGTCTCAACCAGGAGAACAACTTGTAATTGGGTCAATCATCAGAATCACACAGTAAACACCCCATTCACTTCCAGTCCACATGTCAGGAGGAATTGCAAGAAGTATTCAGCAAGTCTCAGTGCAGGAATTAAAGTGATACTAATGGTTTGTTAACACTAGCGTCCCCTCTGAAGAGCGATCTGTCATGGGTCGCTTTTCAGGGGCCATTTGACAGGTAGTGAGGAAGCATTATGTCACCTTATGTTTTAGCTCCTAAAAACCACCGCCCACTCCACTAGGTATATGTAAGGGTTTACAGCCACTTTAATGGCCTCAAATTATTATTATTTTTTTTTTTAAGTTGCTTCTTACTGTGTTTTTCTTAGGACAGTATTGCACTTACAGGATTATCTATAACTGACTTGTGTTCTATACATTTGATTTTGGCGCCATTTGTGTTTATTGGTGATGAATGTCTATTGATCTGCTTTCTCTTACTGTATGTTGTACACTATGTCATACTGTATGCCTTACCCGTACATTTGATTTAAGCTGTGGACAATCGATTTAAATGTGATTTAGTCATGCTTGTCCTCTGGTGATGTTTGCTCATGTCTGCCCTTTTCTTGTTTGTGTAAGTCTTTATGTATGTATTGTTTATTTTACCTTTTCATGCATTTAATATCCAACATCAAAATACAGTAATACCTCGGTTTAAGAATTTAATTCGTTCTGCAGGACTTTTCCTATAGCGAAAAATTCTTAAACCGAAACACCGTTTCCCATAGGAATGCATTGAAAACCAATTAATCTGTTCTGGAAATCAGAAAACAGTAAACACTAATAAATACCGCATGAGTTATTTTATCAAGTCATGCGGCATTTTAGTAGTGACAACCTTGTGTTAATATTTCAGCTGTCAGCGGGGTTCCCCACTGACAGCTGAATGTAAAAGAATTGCCGGCAATTAAAAAAATAATTTAAAAAACTGTGTGGGGTCCCCCCTCCCATCCATACCAAGCCCTTCAAGTCTGGTATGGATTTTGAGGGGAACTGACACGCCAGAATTTAAAACAAAATGGCATGGGGGTCCTCCCCAAAATCCATACCAGACCCTTTTCAGAGCATGCAGCCTGGCAGGTCAGGAAAGGGGGGGGGGCAAACATTGTTTCTTTTTAGTTTCTTAGAAGAAACAACATTTCCGTTAACTTTGGGGAAAGTGACAGCAAATTCTGTGAGCTATAGTGAAGAAAAAAAAAAGAGCCAGCAATTGCATTTAAAAATCAGCACTGACATACACTTCGTATTGCGAAAAAAATTCATACAAAATTTGTGAACCGAGGCATTATTTTCAGTGGATTTTCATTTGTAAACCGAAAATTACTTTAACCGAGGCGTTCTTAAACTGAGGTATTACTGTATCAGATTGGTGTATACAGTATAGTGCTTGTATATGTAGCGCCCTCTAGTGTTCATGGTTTGATGAGAGTAGTTAAAGGCTTGTTAGAAGCCTGAGTTTAGACAGAGTACTTCAGGTTAAGCTGGAGGGCTCTACAGGTCAGTCCTGGAGAAGCTTCTAGAAGCCAGTAGGCCAGTAGAAGGTGAGGAGGGACTGGTCTGCATATTATTATTATTATACAGGATTTATATAGCGCCAACAGTTTGCTCAGCGCTTTACAATATAATGGGAGACAATACAGCAACAATACAGTTCAATACAAGAGGGATAGGAGGGCCCTGCTCCTCGGAGCTTACAATCTAGGATATATATATATATATACACACACACACACATATATATATATATACACTGTACAGTATGTTGCATATTTATGGGAGTCTGATTAATTCCAGACAGGAGGCCTTGAGTGTGGCAGACTGCTCCATATTTATGACAGAGGCTGGCCAGCAGGGGAGTCGGCAGAAGATGGACTGGTGAAGTACTGCTGTGTAGTCTGGGAGGGGGCTGAGAAGGGGGGGTTCTGCCTCCAGGCTGGAGGTAAGAGGAAAGCTGAAAGAGGGAGCCCCACTGCCCTGCAGTCCATCGGGGAAGGAAGCCTGGCTAGCCTGGAGAGGAACCAGCCCAGCAGAAGGCCTGAAAGCAGTTCTATCCACAACTACAGGACAAGGACAGTGTGAGTACCTCTACACCCCCAGGGTCTAGAAGGGAGAAGTCTGCTGGATGCAAGTTCTTGACAAGTCTTCAGGGGACAGTTCAAGGCTTACCCAATCCCTCGTCCTGAGATCAGATACCGTAGCCAGGCTGCAGAGGACCACAGCACATACCGTATATGCAACAAAGGCTGAAAAAAAGGTGAAAACTGTATTTCATTAACCGCTTTAGCGCTGCCCCATAGCAGAAATACTGCTACAGGGTGGCAGCTGTGTGCAAAATCACGTATATATACGTGATTTTGCATTTCCGGGTAGGGGGCAAGCATGCGCGCCCTGCGCACGCCGTTATTTGTGGCCTCGACTGTCAATCACCGGGTCCCAGCCAGTGATTCCTCGCTGGCACCCGGTGATGGCTGAGCATTTTCGGCGGGGGGGAGAACTGTTTGTACACAAAACAGTTCTCTCCCCTGTCAGCTCCTGCACACTGCTTTGTATGGCTCTGCACAGCACAGCCATGCAAAGTAGTGTGCTTAAAGTGAAGTACTAATACACAGCACACAGTTATAAACAGCACACAGTTAACCCTTTGATCGTCCCACATGTTAACCCCTTCCTGCCCAGTGCCATTAGTACAGTGTCAGTGTTTTTTGTTAGCACTGTATTGGTACAGGAGATCAAATACCAACAAAAGAAAGCTCAATTTGTGGGAAAAAAAAGAACATAAACCTAATTTGATGCAGCGTTACATGACACCGTAAAAGGCATAAAATGGCCTGGTCAGGACGGGGGGGGGGGGGGGGGGGTGTAAATCCTCTGGAGGGCAAGTGGTGAAAAGAAACATGATCATTGTTTATGGCACACAGAGCTTTAGCAAACTCAATGGCTGGAATGTCTGATAAACTTTAATTAGTGAGTGTTGTCTCAGGAATCAATATCCTATCTGTAGTTTCTATTGAAAGGAAACATATCCTGCACCTGTAGGTCCTTATCAATCATTTATCAGGGCTATAGATACAGGATTATCCAAGAGTTGCTGGACACCATGTACTCAGCTGAAAGACATACTATATATAGAAGTTGTTTTATCTATTAAGGGATTAGTAATTCTAACAAGCCAGGCCTGAGATTTACAAAGCTCTGCCAGACAGCACAGCTAGGTTGGTGACCTCATTTTCTCTACTGCAGTAAGACAATAGAATTTGGTCACTGTCCCAGCCTGTGATTGGACAGGAGGCTCAGAAACAGACTCTTTTGGTCAGCTTTCTCTTCCTCTCCTACAGCGCACATGATTGGCCCTCAGTTCTGGCCCTCCCTCAGTCTGAGTGCTGTTGTACAGAGGATTACATAAGCCTGATAGAAACTCAGATTCAATGTATTTACAGTTAAATCACAATTCTTTATTTTAAATGAATACATAACTGTATGAATGTGTTTTTTTCCTGCCTGGAGTTCAACTTTTAACCACTTGTCCACCAGGTTTTACCCCCCCCCCCTTCGTGACCAGGCCATTTTTTGCTATTCAACACTGTGCTAATTTAAGTGGCAAGTGAGCGGTCATGCAACGCTGCACCCAAATGAAATATATATTGTTCTTTTCACACAAATAGAGCTTTCTTTTGGTGGTATTTGATCATCACTGGGGTTTGTTTGGTATTTTTATGTCTGTATGTCAAAAAACAAATAGCCTGAAAGAAAAACAATATTGTTTACTTTTTGCTATAAAATGTATACAATAAAAAATTAAAAATAAAGTTTCTGCATAAATTTAGCCTAAAATGTATTGTGCTACATGTCCCAATAAAAAATCCCAGTAAGTGTATATTGATTGGTTTATGTGAATGTTATAGCGCCTACAAACTATGGTATAGATATAGATAGATATTGTATACTAGTAATGGTGGTGATCAGTGACTGTGGTACTGTGCAGCGGACAATCTGACACTAACTGACTCTGGCTGGGATGTACACTAACTGACACTGACATCACCAGTCACACTAATACAGTAATAATACTGTACACTAGTGGTCTGCAAACTGCAGCCAAGGGGCTGGATGCGGCCCTTTGTACGCTTTTATCTGGCCCTTGGGGCATACAATGGGGCATAATCCCCTCCACTGACATCAATGAAGGGGCACAATTCCTCCCAATGACACAAATTATGAAGCACAATTCCTCACAATGATACCTATAATGGGGCACAATACCTCCCAAGGACTCCGACAAAGGGGGCCATTCCTCCCACTGACACCAAAGTAGGAGTATGGTATATTCCCAGGACCTTTTCTACTCCCAGTGGCCACAGTCTGGCCCCCCTGAAGTCTGAAAAAATGTAAACTGGACCTTTGTTTAGAAAGTTTGGAGACCCCTGCTATGTCACCAGGGGAGGACTGACCAGTTGGGAACTCGAGCACTGCCCGAGGGCCCGGGATCAGTAGGGGGCCCCATGAAATGCCCCTGGTACCTTTCATAGGCTTTTTTGGGTGTGGTTTGAGAGTGGGCGAGGACACAGGGGCCCCATGATCCCCTATTGCCCGGGGGCCCCATAAGTTGTCAGTCCGCCCTTGAATGTCACTATACTAATGACTGGCTGGGAAGGGGTTAACATCTAGGGGCAATCTAAGGGTTAACTGTGTGCCTAACATGTGTAAAGTGTGTGATATGTGCTTCTTTTTCTAAATGTCTGTTTGTTGCATTATTGGTGTGTCCAATCACAAAGGGAGTCGGGGAGTGGGGGGGGGGGGCAAGCACGCGCATGTGCACCCTGAACCTGGAATAAGATGCCGACATACAGTACAAGTACATGATTGTGCCTGTACAAGCTGCTGCAAGTGGTTAAAGGAAACCAGTAACAAGGATAACATAAAGGGTGCCAAGCTGACCTCTCCATCTGAAAATGTTAGTTGCCTGGCTGTCATGCTGCTCATCTGGCTCAAATACTTTAAACTGCTGACCTGAAACAAAGATGCCGATAAAGGACTTCTGACTTTACTCTTGAGGGCCGCTGGATTTTTGAGTCCCCTTAAGCTCTGCACAGCTGGGCAACATGCATTTTCCAGATTTTCTCTCTGAGGCAGTAAGACAGTCTTTGAGCTTGTTTTTGTTGTTTTTACTAAGGGTTAACAACTTGGATATGGTCTGGATTCTAGGGGTATATGGGATTCCCAAGGAACTATAGAACTTGAGGACACCTTCTTAGCAACTTTGTACAAAATGTGGACAAAAAAATCAGAACTGTCTCTTCAAGAAGCAATGAGTTCCCTTTGGTGTATCTCCTCCGACCCTACATTAACCTCTCCTCATTCACCTGGCTGTCCTGAGGGTATCCTTGAGCAAGGCTTTCCAGAATCTACTGTAAAGCAGTCCTAGAAGAAGTCTAGTTGGGTGTTGCACCTGACCCCCTCTCCCTTCTGTGGCTCAAGGGGTGTAGAAGTACTGACACTGTCCTGTCCTGCAGCTTGGTGGGTTGGAGCTACTTTCAGGCCTTACACTGGGCTGGTGACAGGATGTCCTTCCTAGGAGAGTGGCACAATGGAGATCCCTCTTTCAACTTCAGCCTGTAGGTGGGCATCCCTCCCTGGGGATCCCTCCTAGGCTCCATGCTCCAACACCTTCCTTCCAACCGACTCCAACAACCACCCTACTGTTCAGGCTCTTCCACATTTAAGGGTTTCTCTTAGCCACCATGCCTGGTCTCCTGCCTGGGGATTGGCCAGGTTCCCTTAAACTGGCAAATCCAGTCCACTCCTCTAGAAAATTCCTCCAGTTTCTAGAAGAGCTGGAGGGCTCCAGAAGCTCTCACCTGTAGAGCCTCCCAGTCCATCCTGAGGTAACCTCACTGCCCTACTCCCAGGCTGACTCTTCCCAGGCTTCTAACAAGCTGCTGACTGACCACAAAAATCCCATCTACCTTGAAGGTGCTACAAGTATATTATACAATGTTTTCTCCATAAAGTAGATTGGTGTGATCTAGGGGTGGACTGACCATTTGGAAACTTGGGCACTGCCCGAGGGCCCGGGGTCAGTAGGGGGCCCCATGAGATGCCCCTGGTATCTTTTTCATAGGCTTTTTTGAGTTTGGGCAAGGACACAGGGGCCCCATGATCCCTTATTGCCCGGGGGCCCATGAGTTGTCAGTCCGCCCCTGGTGTGATCCCTTCTAATCTTATAATTGAGGGTTTTCCAAGTGTAGCGCTGATTGATTTCCCGAAATACAATGTACAATCTTGTCATTTGAGTAGACTGCGTTCTTGTGGTTGGTATAAACCTTCTTGTATATCACATTTCTTTGTCACAGCTGGGCTTGTTCTGTGTGCTCAGGTGGCCCAGTGGATGTGTGTGAGGAAAATGTCTGATTATGGTCTTTAACTAGCTGCCGACCGCAGATAGCCGAATGACGGCTGCACTGCGGCCGGCCAGTTCTGAGTGGACGTCATATGACGTCCTCCCAGAACGCGCTCTCCTGCGCGCCCCAGGGGGCGCGCACCCGGCGATCTCCGTGATCGCTGTGTCCTACGGACACAGCTGATCACGTGATGTAGTAAAAGGCCAATCACAGCGGCCTTTTACCACGTGATCAGCGGTGTCCAATGACACGCTGATCAGAGGGAAATGCAAGTGCCGGTTCTCGGCTGCACTTTCCTCACGCTGTCAGATCGTGAGGAAAGTACTGCCGAGAACCGGCAGTTGTCAGAGCGGGGATTGGCCCCGATCATCAGGGCACTGATGATCAGTGCCCTGATGATCGGTGCCCAGCAGTGCCACCAGTAAGTTCCGCCCAGCAATGCGCCCACTAGCTCCGCCCACCTGTGCCCAGCAGATCACCCACTTGTGCCCAGCAGTGCACCCACCTGTGCCCAGCAGTGCACCCACCTGTGCCACTCTGCAGTGTCACACACCTGTGCCCAGAAGTGCCACCTACCTGTGCCCAGCAGTGCCACCCACCTGTGCCCACCCACCTGTGCCCATCAGTGCCACCCACCTGTGCCCACCCACCAGTGCTGCCCACCAGTGCAGCCCAGCAGTGCTGCCAGTCAGTGCCACCAGTCAGTGCCCAGGGGTTGTGCCAGTCAGTGCCGCCAGTCAGTGCCCAGCAGTGATGCCAGTCAGTGCCGTCTATCAGTACCCATCATCAGTGTCACCTATCAGTGCCGCCTATCAGTGCTGCATATTAGTGCCGCCTATCCGTGACACCTCATTAGTGCTGTCTATCAGTGCCGCCTATCCGTGCCACCTCATTAGTACTGCCTATCAGTGCCCTTTAGTGCTGCCTATCAGTGCCCATCAGTGCCGCCTATCAGTGCCCATCAGTGCTGCCTCATCAACGCACATCAGTGAAGGAGAAAAAATACCTGTTTGAAAAATTTTATAATAGAAACAGAAACTTTTTTTTTTCAAATTTTTTGCACTTTTTTTATTTATAGCGCAAAAAGTAAAGCGCCCAGTGGCGATTAAATACCAACAAAACAAATCTCTATTTGTGAGAAAAAAATGATCAAAATTTCATATGGGTACAATGTTGCATGACCGCGCAATTGTCAATCAAAGTGCGGCAGCGCTGAAAGCTGAAAATTGGCCTGGTAAATAAGGGGGTATAAGTGCCTGGTAGGCAAGTGGTTAAATAAAAAAAACAAGAATATGGAAAGTAGACCAGTGGTATGTGATTTCAGTGACACCCAACTATCACACCTAAAGTGACCTGTCACCACAGGGTCACTGAAAAAAAGCCCCTTTGTAAAAGAGGAATTTATTTACTTACAGTTCTGGGGGCCATCTGGGGTCCTATCAGGGGATTCCTATTAGCCAAGTGGCTCGGAAATATGCAACTGCTCATGTCTACACATGGAGTCATGGCAAGGTGACGCTTATTTGCAGGAGTGTGAATGCAGATGCATTGGTGGCAGACGGCCTATCTAAAGGATGCTGACTGGTCTTCAGCTTGTTCTTTGTGTTCTGTCCTGTGCCCTGCATATGATTCTGTTACTAACCTGGCTCTCTACTGACCTGATTTTGGATCCTACTTTGTACTGTTGCCTACTAGTTCCTGACCTTAGCTGCATCCACAACCATGATTCAGTTGTGTGATTGTTGACCTCAACTTGCACAGCCTTTGATTTTGTTCCACACTATGACCTAGCAGGGGCGGACAGACAACTCATGGGGCCCCTGGGCAATAGGGGATCATGGGGCCCCTGTGTCCTTGCCCAAACTCAAAAAAGCCTATGAAAAAGGTACCAGGGGCATCTCATGGGGCCCCCTACTGACCCCGGGCCCTCGGGCAGTGCCCGAGTTTCCAAATGGTCAGTCCGCCCCTGTGACCTAGTATTCTGACTTCCAACAGTTGTATTAGTGACTTATCCCTTGCTGAGACCTCAATGCCTGGCCTGTATAAGCAGATACATTCACTGCAGACAGTCTTTATCAGACAGCCAAACTCACCAAACACCTTTTTCTCATCCAAGATTTCTATTGCACACAACAAGTACAGCAGACAACAAGATGTAGCACATTATAGAAAAGACGGTATTTGCAGGTCAAAACATGGTAATGTGTTCCTGGATGTGAGCAGATTACATGTGGCCTAGAAACTAGCAGCCATATTCATCTCATTAAAGACAGAAGGAAAGGAAAAAGAAATACATCACAAGTGGGAGGGAAAGCAAGATGGAAGACAGAAAAAAGATGGTGCAATAACCAAAATGACCTCAAGATGGCAGTATATTAACCAACTAATCCTCTGCATTGTGTAAAAAGGCCCTTTGATCCTGTCTTCTCTGATCCTCCCCTTTTTCAAGCGGCAACCTCTTATCGCCTGATAAGAGAGACTGAACCGTAGGCATTTGCACATGCTCAGTTTGGTGTATATTGCTAGAGGTTTTTTTTTTTCTTGGGAGAATGCATGTGATCAGCACAGGGCCAATCAGCACTGTCCAGACAGAGGTCAGGGGTTTTGCATCCTCCTAGCAGAAATAAAACTCATCTTACAAGCTTTAGCCAATGCTGGGCTGGACACTGATAGAAATCACAAGATTGCTCTAACTACTGATGAGAAAAGGTATTTAGCAGTTTATATTTACACAAATAATTGCATTTCCATGTTCTATGTACTGTGGGAGACCAGATATAGTGAATGCAGGGTCCTAGGAGACCAGATATAGTGAATGCAGGTCCGGGGAGAGCAGATATAGTGAATGCAGGGTCCTGGGAGACTAGAAATAGTGAATGCAGGGTCCTGGGAGACCAGATATAGTGAATGCAGGGTCCTGGGAGACCAGATATAGTGAATGCAGGGTCCGGGGAGACCGGATATAGTGAATGCAGGGTCCTGGGAGACCGGATATAGTGAATGCAGGGTCCTGGGAGGCCAGATATAGTGAATGCAGGGTCCTGGGAGGCCAGATATAGTAAATGCAGGGTCCTGGGAGACCAGATATAGTGAATGCAGGGTCCGGGGAGACCGGATATAGTGAATGCAGGGTCCTGGGAGACCGGATATAGTGAATGCAGGGTCCGGGGACGCCAGATATAGTGAATGCAGGGTCCGGGGAGATCAGATATAGTGAATGCAGGGTCCGGGGAGACCGGTTATAGTGAATGCAGGGTCCTGGGAGACCGGATTTAGTGAATGCAGGGTCCAGGGAGACCAGATATAGTGAATGCAGGGTCCAGGGAGACCAGATATAGTGAATGCAGGGTCCGGGGAGACCAGATATAGTGAATGCAGGGTCCGGGGAGACCGGATATAGTGAATGCAGGGTCCTGGGAGACCGGATATAGTGAATGCAGGGTCCGGGGAGACCGGATATAGTGAATGCAGGGTCCAGGGAGACCAGATATAGTGAATGCAGGGTCCGGGGAGACCGGATATAGTGAATGCAGGGTCCAGGGAGACCAGATATAGGGAATGCAGGGTCCGGGGAGACCGGATATAGTGAATGCAGGGTCCTGGGAGACCAGATATAGTGAATGCAGGGTCCGGGGAGACCGGATATAGTGAATGCAGGGTCCTGGGAGGCCAGATATAGTGAATGCAGGGTCCGGGGAGACCGGATATAGTGAATGCAGGGTCCTGGGAGACCGGATATAGTGAATGCAGGGTCCGGGGACACCAGATATAGTGAATGCAGGGTCCGGGGAGATCAGATATAGTGAATGCAGGGTCCGGGGAGACCGGCTATAGTGAATGCAGGGTCCTGGGAGACCGGATTTAGTGAATGCAGGGTCCAGGGAGACCAGATATAGTGAATGCAGGGTCCAGGGAGACCAGATATAGTGAATGCAGGGTCCTGGGAGACCAGATATAGTGAATGCAGGGTCCGGGGAGACCGGATATAGTGAATGCAGGGTCCGGGGAGACCGGATATAGTGAATGCAGGGTCCAGGGAGACCAGATATAGTGAATGCAGGGTCCGGGGAGACCAGATATAGTGAATGCAGGGTCCAGGGAGACCAGATATAGTGAATGCGGGGTCCGGGGAGACCGGATATAGTGAATGCAGGGTCCGGGGAGACCAGATATAGTGAATGCAGGGTCCTGGGAGACCAGATATAGTGAATGCAGGGTCCGGGGAGACCAGATATAGTGAATGCAGGATCCGGGGAGACCAGATATAGTGAATGCAGGGTCCGGGGAGACCGGATATAGTGAATGCAGGGTCCAGGGAGACCAGATATAGTGAATGCAGGGTCCAGGGTTTAGTAACACTTTAAGGAAATTAACGATATAAATCCTCAATTCACAGTAATATTAACGTTAAAGTGGTTGTAAAGGTAGAAGGTTTTTTACCTTCATGCATTCTATGCATGAAAGTAAAACACCTTCTCTGTTCCGCACTCCCCTCCCCCCACCCCAATACTCACCTAAGCTCCCTCACGTTCAAGGGATGTGCAATGGAGTCTCAACAATCCTGGGACTCCCTCTCCTCATTGACTGAGACAGCAGCGGGAGCCATTGGCTCCCACTACTGTCAATCACAGTGGGTGAGCTAATGTGGAGGGAGAGAGGACAGGGCTAAGCCATGGCTCCGTGTGCCAATGGACACCAAGCCTGCTTTGGGGCCCCCCATAGCAAGCTGCTTGCTTTGGGGGGGACTCAATAGGAGGGAAGAGCCAGGAGTGCTGGAGGGGGACCTGAGAAAAGTAGGATCTGGGCTGCTCTGTGCAAATCCCCTGCACAGAGCAGGTAAGTATAACATGTTTGTTATTTTAAAAGAAAAAAAAATTGCCTTTGCAATCGCTTTGACCATGACAATGCATTGTGTTATATTTTCATGCAACAAGTGTAACAGAACACCTAGTGCCAGCTCTCAACTACTCTGGAAACAGCTACAATTGATTATGTGTATTCCTACTGCTGCCTGCTGGGATCACTGATGGACTCTGCTATCCTGAACCTGTGGCCCAACAGGAGTTCCCCTTTAATTTCAGCAGGTTTCCCTCATGTTTTTGCTGATACCTTGAGCACAGTCCTGTGAGTACTAGTGACTCTGGGCAGAAGATAGACTGTAAGGGAGAAGGCTGCTAAAATGTTGCACATGCTTTCACTTGTGACTACTACGGACCGTCCAGTAAATTTGATTGAATCTGGATTGTATGTCAATGTGATGTAACTGTAATTCCGTTTCCTGAATACTCACAGAAAAAGTGCAGAAAACGTTTTCTTGAATCGACAGTCCTTCCTTTGAGACATAAAGGTCTATGGCCAGGATTTTTGTGTGGAGGCCTATGACAAAGAGCAGGCACAAGATGGTGGAGGGTTTGGCCTCAGCAGTAGAAACAGTGTTCTAACAGGGCTGTGGGGTAGAGACTTGTGCTTTGGCACCAAAACCAGCCAACCACAAAACCCCTCTTACAAGCCCACCCTCATTATTTCAGTCTCCTGTTAGGTACTTGACAACTCCCTAGTTGAATGCTTGTTACACCCACAAGCCACTGCTGTTTCTTTCATTGGCTAGTACATCACATAACGTTGACGTAGACAAAAGGTGGAACTGTGGTGCACGGTGTCAGGTCTCCAGGTATGACCAGAGGTGTGTGGACTGACACAGGGAAACGCAGCCTTCAGGTATAGTGTAAACATTACAATTTATTCAAGACAAACAATACATAAACACAGTGCAAGACTAAACATAAACACAGTGCAAACAAACCAAACCTCCAACAGATAATAATAAGAACAATACTAAATGTAGTCGGGCAGGCCGGGTCTGTAGCAAACGGGCAGGCAAGGTACAAGGAGCAGGCGGAAGAGTAGTCAGGAATAGCCGAGGTCAGTACAGGCAGAATTCATGCAGAGTCAGGATTCAAGCAGGCAGGATCAGGATACAGGGGCCAAGGGAAACTATACACCAAGGCACTGACTGCAGGCCTGGCCACTCCTTAAATACACATCCTGCAATCAGCCTCAGGTGATGACTTGATTGCAGGAGTGAGCTTCTGACTGCTGAGAGCACCCGCTGGCCAGCCCTGGTACTGCAGCCCACACGGCAGGTGAGTCCCACCACCAGTGGTGAGTCCATTCCTGAAACACGATGGGGGGGGAACACAGACATCGGAGACTCCCAGAAGTTCCATATTCTGAAGAGTCTGATGGTACCTGAAAAGCTTGAACAGAGTTAAGGTAGGTGAAATGGACTGTCAGACAAGTAAGTATAATACTTCTTCTATTACAGGAAACTGCTTTGGACAATTTTCGGTGTGGGGGGGTGACAGTTACTTTACTACAAAATGGAACCTTTGACACAGGATTCCCGGAGCACCATGGTTTTATAAAGAGAAAGCACAACAGAAATTGTTCCCATTCAGGCACCCCATCTCTTATTAAGCACAGAAGGTTCCATACAGAAGTAGACGTGAGAGGAGCAGTCACTGCATTGACCCATTCACTTGTGTGTGTAAACTTCACTTAGAGCTATTGCGCTCTGTAAACAACACGATTTTTAAAACAAGAGGTCAGGATTATCCTGGAAAAAGTCTTTATTAGGATTATCAGGATTATCAGGATTGTCAGGATTATCTTTTTTATAGGCTTTTTTGAGTGTGGGAAATGACACAGGGGCCCCATGATCCCCTATTGCCCCACAGGGACCCCATGAGTTGTCAGTGCGCCCCTGTGCGTAAGCTACAGAGCCTCGTCATGGCACCCCGATATTCTGTAGTGCCTAACTCTCCAATTTTAAGAGCCCCCATAGTAGACTTGGTCGGAGCCACACCGATTTCTAAGGTAGTGCATGCACTACTTTTGTTGTGGTTTGCATAGACATCGGAGTCAGATGTCTTGCAAATCGCAAGGAAATCGGCCGGCCACCCGATTTTGAAATCGCGCAACTTCACTGTAAGGCTACGTTCACACTAGAGTTGTGTGCAGGCGGCAGAGAGGCGTTTGTAAAGCGTTTTTACCGCTTCCCAAACACCTCTGACAATTCTGCACATTGCAGCACATGGTGCTGTTCTAACGGGAGCGGTAGCGTCGCGTCGCGGAAAAACAGACGCCTCTGGTTGAGTCAGGAGGCGTTGAAGCCTCCTATTCTATGGTGCTGCTCCGCAAACGCATTTGCGGTGTGGTTGAGACACAGTTGCGGGGAGTTTAACTCCATTTAAACTTCATTATAGCCATTGGCGGAGCATTTTTAACGCTCGGCAAACGGCTAGCAACCGCCGCTAAACCGCGCAAGCGTTAAAAAACGTTCCGCAAACGCCGGACCAACGCTTGCCAAACACTATAGGGGCGTTTGGCAAGCGTTGGTAAAACAGTCAAGTGTGAACGAGCCCTAAGTCACGTGATTTCAAAATCGGCTTTGATATGACCGGGGTGTTAAACCAGAGAGTTTAAAATCAGGTACAGCTGTACATAGTAACCAATCAGCTTTCAGGTTGTATTGCCAAATCTTAATTGAACAAGCTGAAATTAGAAGCTGATTGGTTACTATGCACAGCTGCACCAGATTCTGTGCGCACCAGTTTTAGTAAAAGCCCCCCCCCCCCCCCCCCCCCCCGTGTGTCTGCTAATGAATCAAGGGATGGCCTCATATGTTACTAGGTTAAACTGTCCTAGCAAAATGTTGTCCATGATCCTTGGGTTGTTGACCTTTCAAAAGGTTGTACAAAATGTGCACTTACATCAGATACTTAAAACATTGCCATGCTTTGCTGTGTTTCTTTTTCAAAGTACAATCGATATATCAGAGAGAATGCTGAGTAATGCTTTCTTCTGACCAATCTATACAGGGATTAGACTTGTGAAATACCAACATCTAGCTATAGATTTGTACAGACACAGCATGATAAAAGCTACAAATAGTTAAATAACAGCCATCCTAAATTGGGCCATTTTTGAGCCACTTTTGAATACTATGAAAAAAAAATTAAACAGAAAAAAATATAGAAACTTTTCTGTTTAATTTTTTTTTCTATAATTTCTGATAGCAGAACTGTTCTGATCTCTAACTTGCTGCTAACAAATGGTATACCTATGTTCTCTGCTTTCATTGAATCTTTGGCACTTACAGACTCTCCAGCTTTGCCTTTTATCAGACACAGCGACTGTGTAGCTACAGGAGGAGATTTATAATGAGGTCTTTAAAGGTCCAGTAGCTGGTGACTACAGAAGGGATCTTGGTGGTCTTGTGGCTGCAGGAAAAGGGGTCTTTGGGTCAACCAGAGGTTGCAGGATGAGGTTTTCAGTGGTCTGATGGCTTCATGAGGTCTTTGCTCATGTCCCTGTAGGAAGAGGTTCTCAGTAGTCCGGTGGCTTCAGGAGGAGATCCTTAGAGGTCTAATGACTGAAAGAAGAGGTCTGGTGGCTGCAGAGAATAACCTGTGGTGGTCTAGTGGCTGCAGAAGGTGGTCTTGTGGCTGCAGGAGTGAACCTGCAGTGGTTCAATAACTGCAGTTAACAGATCACTGAAGACCGTTTCCACCAGACCACCAAAAATGTATGTCTGATGGCTGACAGAGGAGGATTTTGGTGGTCTGTTTGCTTCAGGAGGGGGTCTTTAGCTGTCTGTTGGTAGTTGGTGGAGGAAGTCTTTGGTGGTCTAGTTCTTCTGAGGCCATTGCTGCCCTGGTGGCCTATGTTTGACTGCAAGTAGAAGGTGTAAATTGGTCTGATGTCATACCAAAGGATGATATGTAAGTACTCACAGCACTTGGTTGTGTTCTTAGTCATCAGAGGAGCATTGGGACTGTTGTCCCTTTTTTGGGGAAAGAATGTGGATGGAAGTGTTAGCAAGAGCCTGTCCGTTGGCCTGTCTCTTGATCACAAACGGCAAAGAGTCTGGTATTAATAGCGGGGCTGTAATCTGATTAGGCCAGCCCGGGCCTTGTTTAGTGTTTCCACAGAGGTGATGTTGTTGTGGTTGCACCCTTAAACTAGCGGGAACTCTGGGGAGCACCATGCAAAAGATTACAGTGAGGCCATTCTTATGCTGTACAGAAAAGGATAATGGAGGTAAGACGTTATCTCTATGTGTCCTGCTATGTTACAGATCTAGACAGCAATAACTTGACAGGAGGCCTAACCCTTCTTATTCTAAAACAAATGTTTAGCTAAAATTTTAAAATAACCGCATACAAGATAAGGGTAATGATTGCTGTGCTTTTGACGTAGTAGCTAGATGCAGGGGCGGACTGACAACTCATGGGGCCCCCGGGCAATAGGGGATCATGGAGCCCCTGTGTCCTTGCCCAAACTCAAAAAAAAACTATGAAAAAGATACCAGGGGCATCTCATGGGGCCCCCTACTGACCCCGGGCCCTCGGGCAGTGCCCGAGTTTCCAAATGGTCAGTCCGCCCCTGGCTAGACATGCAAACTCCAGGCAGGTAATGCTGTGTCTTGGATTCGAACCAGCAACCCTAGTACAGCCAGGCAGAAGTGCTAACCATTTAGCCACTTTGTAATGGAGGTGTGGGTGGAACAGAACACACACAGAGAGCAGTGGGACACACAAGGCTTTTATTGAGTGATTTGGAGAGCACACAATGAGTATAGCAAGGTTCTGGCAAAACACCTAACAGAAGGCTTCCAATCGCTACTTGCGATCGGGAGATTTCTGATCATGTGACCACTGTGACGGCCACATGATCATAAACCCTGCCCTGCCTCCCAGCATCAGAAACCCCTTAAAGGGCCAGGAGGCACATACAGTTCTGGTGATGTATACCCTTTTTTTTTGTAATATAAGATAATATTCCCTTCCTGATTCTGTGTTAGAAATGCCTCTGACATTTCACTGCCAACATGTAGAAATGGTTATAATACCAAACTACCAGGAGTCTGCAACTCCTATGGGGAAACAGAGGAAAAGTGGTTACATTTTGTGTCAATGAACCTTATTAGCTAGGAGAATTCATATGGAAAGTGCATCCTGTGATCTCGTATCGCCAGAAGATCAGAGAAAAAAATACAGATCTCTAATGTACAGCCAATATAATATGTATACCAGCAAGGGCAGAACGTGTACTGAGGACAGAACAGTAACCAATCAGCTTCTAACTTCAGCTTGACCAGTTAAGCTTTGACAATAAAACCTGGAAACTGATTGGTTACTATGCAGAGCTGCAACAGATTCTGTGTGCACCAGTTTTACAGTTTTAGTAAATTTTGCCCATGATGTATACACACTATATTGCCAAAAGTATTGGGCCCGCCCTCCAAATCATTGGATTCAGGTGTTCCAATCACATCCATGGCCACAGCTGTATAAAATCATCCCCTAGGCATGCAGACTGCTTCTACAAACATTGGTGAAAGAATGGGTCGCTCTCAGGAGCTCAGTGACTCTAAGCGTGGTCCCGTGATAGGTGGTCACCTGTGCAATAAGTCCATCCGTGACATTTCCTGGCTACTAAATATTCCACGCTCAACTGTTAGTGGGATTATAACAAAGTGGAAGCAACTGGGAACAACAGCAACTCAGCCACCAAGTGGTAGGCCACGTCACATGACAGGGCGGGGTCAGCGCATGCTGAAGCGCACAGTGTGCAGAAGTCACCAACTGTCTGCAGAGTCAACAACTAAAGACCTCCAAACTTGGTGTGGCCTTAATATTAGTACAACAACAGTGCGTAGAGAGCTTCATGGAATGGGTTTCCATGGCCGAGCAGCTGCACCCAAGCCTTACATCACCAAGAGCACCCATTCCTGTTACATGACTGCGCACCAGTGCACAAAGTAAGGTCCTTAAAAACATGGACGAGGGAGTTTGGGGTGGAGGAACTTGACTTAGAATTAGAGCGGAGACTGCGAGCCAGGCCTCCTCCCCCGACATCAGTACCTGACCTCACAAATGTACTTCTGGAAGAATGGTCAAACCTTCCCATAGACACCCTCCTAAACCTTGTGGACGGCCTTCCCAGAAGAGTTGAAGCTGTTATAGCTGCAAAGGTTGAATCTCAATCTATGACTCTATGGGGGTTATTTGCTAAAACTACAGAGTGAAAAATCTGGTGCAGCCCTACACAGAAACCAGCTTTCGGGTTTTATTGCCAAAGCTTAATTGAACAAGCTGACTTTAGAAGCTGATTGGCTACCATGCACAGTTGCACAAGATTCTGAGTGTTCCAGTTTTAGTAAATCTCCCCTTTGACTTGATTTCTGTTTTTTTTAAATGTTTTCTATTTTCTTGATGATATGACTTGTGTATGAATCTGATCAGATGGATGTCCTTCTCACCGATATCTCAGATGTAGGAGTCGTAGCTCATGTCTTTGGGCGCTCGCTGAAACTCCAGACAAGAACTGGCCACGGCTGGCTTCCTGCTGCCATCTGGGTGGCAGGAGAGGTGGGTGGCAGCGTGGTTGATTTCACTGGGGTCCCTGTTGGCATACAAATGATATATTACTAAAACCAGAATTTTACAAACCAAACACAAAGACACAAGTGCGGCTCTAGTCAAAGTTACAAGTGCTATAAAGTAGTTAAAAAGGCCACAACAGATCTGCAAAATAATCATTAACATATTCAGGCTCTCTCTAGTTTTGTCATTGCCCCCCCCATATCCACATTGCACAGCTGAAGCATCCATGTGGAAGGGAAGTACATTTGACTTGAGAAGTCAGATAAAATAAAGGTTCTCTTCACTCCCAGCCCCCTCCTACAATAATCAATATTATCAATAATGCTCCTCAGTGACAGGTTCCCTTCACTCCAGCCCCTCTACCCCCTCTAATAATCAGACATCCCCAGATATCAATACCTGATCACCGACCTCCATTCTGATCTCCAGACCCCCACACTTCAGCTGTTTACTGTATCCTGTATATTGTAAAGCGCTGCGCAAACTGATGGCACTATATAAATCCTGTATTATAATAATAATATATAAATCCTGTATAATAATAATATATAAATCCTGTATAATAATAATAATAATATCCTAGCAACATCCGGGGACTCCGGGAAACGGCTCTCACTGACCGGGCATGTGCAGACAGAGATTTCGTGGCAAGGGAAAATTTCATTCCCTGAAATCTCTGTAAAACATCACTTGCCTCAGGCAGACGTTTATCGAGAAACAAATGCCGGTCTGTGAGGTGTGACAGATATGAACTTTCTGAGCACGGGACTCAGACAGGAATTGACAGAGAGGTGTAGTTCTCACAGATATCCACTAGATGGCAGCAGATCACAGGAAGTGTATCATTATATTCATAAAAAAGTTTTGGAAAAATATTAATTTAATAAATAATTTCTTTTAAAAAATATATATATATATATAAATTATATAGTTAAGTGAAGGAAATGCGTATTTGATCCCCTGCTGATTTTGAATGTTTGCCCACTCACAAAGAAATGATCAGTCTAAAAATCGAATGTTCGGTGTATTGTAACACTGAGAGACAGAACAGCAACAAAAAATTCAAAAGAAATGCATGTCTAACAAATGATGACTGATTTGCATGTTCATGAGGGAAATAAGTATTTGATCCCCTATCATTCAGCAGGATTTCTGGCTACCAGGTGTCTTTCATACAGGTAACAAGCTGAGATTAGAAGCAGTCTCTTAAAGGGAGTGCTGGTAATCTCATTTTGTTACCTGTATAACCTGTCCACAGGAGCAATCAAACAATCAGATTCCAAACTCTCCATCCACCATGGCAAAGACCAAAGAGCTGTCCAAGGTTGACAGGGACAAGATTGTAGACCTACACAAGCCTGGACTGGGCTACCAAACTATGGCCAAGCAGCTTGGTGAGAAGGTGACAGTTGGTGTAATCATTCGCAAATGGAAGAAACCCAAAACAACTGTCAGTCTCCCTAGGTCTGGTGCACCATGCAAGATCTCACCTCGTGGAGTGTCAATGATCATGAGAACAGTGAGGAATCATCCCAGAACTACACGTGCATACAGAGCTTCATGGAATGGGTTTCTATGGCTGAGCAGCTGCATCCAAGCCTTACATCACCAAGTGTAATGCAAAGCATCGGATGCCGTGGTGTAAAGCGCTCCGCCACTGGACTCTAGAGCAGTGGAGAAGTGTTCTCTGGAGTGACCAATCGCGCTTCTCTGTCTGGCAATCCAATAGACCTGTCTGGTTTCGCAGTTGCCAGGAGAACAGTACTTGCCTGACTGCATTGTGCCAAGTGTAACGTTTGGTGGAGGGGGGATTATGGTGTGGGGTTGGTTTTCAGGGGTTGGACTTGGCCCCCTAGTTCCAGTGAAGGGAACTCTTAAGGCGTCAGCATACCAAGACATTTTGGACAATTTCATGCTCCCAACTTTGTGGGAACAGTTTGGGGATGGCCCCTTCCTGTTCCAACATGACTGCGCACCAGTGCACAAAGCAAGGTCCATATAGACATAGATGAGTGAGTTTGGGGTGGAGGAACTTGACTGACCTGCACAGAGTCCTGACCTCAACCCCATAGAACACCTTTGGGATGAATTAGAGTGGAGACTACAAGCCAGGCCTCCTCCCCCGACATCAGTGCCTGACCTCACAAATGTGCTTCTGGAAGAATGGTCCAACCTTCCCATAGACACCCTCCTAAACCTTGTGGACGGCCTTCCCAGAAGAGTTGAAGCTGTTATAGCTGCAAAGGGCGGGGCCAACTCAATATTGAACCCTACGGACTAAGACTGGGGGCCATTAAAGTGCATGTGTGTGTAAAGGCGGGCGATCCAATACTTTTGGCAATAGAGTGTGTATATATATATATAGTATGGTGGATACAATAAAGGCAAATGTGTTGTCTACATATACTCCATATTTATCTTGGCATCATTTCTTTATTCTTTATGCTAAAAGTCATACAGTGGCAGTGTTATCGTCCTCCATGTTTTCCTATGCTCCTCCATAACAATTAATATACATCTCTGCCAACATAGACTCTGAGAGCATGCCCAGTGGCTGTTTTCTTGGCTACCACTAGATGGCAATGCAGAACAATAAAAATTATTAAAATGGAATGATAACTACAGTTGTGCTCAAAAGTTTTCCTCTCCTGGTAGAAATCTGGACATTTTGGCATTGATATTAACCACTTCAATACTGGGCACTTTTACCCCCTTCCTTCCAGGCCAATTTTCATGTTTCAGCGCTATCACACTTTAAATATCAATTGCGCAGTCATGCAACACTGCACTGTACCCAAACTAACTTAACATTTTGTTCACACAACTAGAACTTTCCGTTGGGGTTTATTTTTGTTTTTGATAAATTAACAAAAAAAGCCTAGAAATTAAAAAAAAAAACACATTTTTCTTTGTTTCCGTTATAAAAGTTTGCAAATAAATAACTGTTCTTCATAAATGTAATCCAAGATGTATTCTGTTACAATTATTTGGTGAAAATAACCCAAATCAGTATTTCTTATTTAGTCTGTAGGAAAGTTATAGAGTTCACAAACCATGGGATATATACCTGAAAATTGATCAGTCCTGAAGTATTGACAGCCAATCTAATTTTTTGAGGTCCAAGAATGTCAGAACAGTACAGATATCCCCCAAATGTCAGGACAGTACAGATACCCCCCAAATGTCAGGACAGATACCCCCCAAATGTCAGGACAGGGCAGATATCCCCCAAATGTCAGAACAGTACAGATATCCCCCAAATGTCAGGACAGTACAGATACCCCCCAAAGGTCAGGACAGGACAGATACCCCCCAAATGTCAGGACAGGACAGATACCCCCCAAATGTCAAGACAGGACAGATACCCCCCAAATGTCAGGACAGGACAGATATCCCCCAAATGTCAAGACAGGACAGATACCCCCCAAATGTCAGGACAGGACAGATACCCCCCAAATGTCAGGACAGGACAAATATCCCCCAAATGTCAGGACAGGACAAATATCCCCCAAATGTCAGAACAGTACAGATATCCCCCAAATGTCAGAACAGTACAGATATCCCCCAAATGACCCCTTTTTGCAAAGTAGACAGTCCAACGTATTTCATAAGAGGCATGGCGAGTTTTTTTAAACAAAAAATGAAAACAGCGCAAACCGATTTTAAAGAAAAAAAGACAGAAGAAACAAAAGTCCAAATAAGTCCCAAATAAAGAAAGTCTCGTGTTTCAAAATACTTACTACAAAAAAATATATATAATTCCCAATGTGTTCAAATCATCTGTAGTGATTCAAATATTCACCCACACTCACCCAATCAGGTGATCTCCACGTGGGTAATGGCTTTAGGAATCAGACACACACTTTGGAGGTGAGATGAGATCTCCACAATTGTATAACACTGAACGAATCTCCAAAATCTTCAATATTTTTCTGAACAATGCTTCACGAATGGATGAAAGAGAGAAAAAAAGAAAAGAAAATCGTGTAATACTGCATAAACTAAAAAATAGAGCTAATGTTCACCATTACACTCACATTTATATAATCAATTGCAAGCTCAGATTGACATGAAATCCTCTCAAACAACCCCCAGCAATCCTTCCCTGGTAATCCGCAAACTCTCGCTCATGGATGGATGGTGGATGCAAAGAAAAGGGGGGAGAGCCAAATTGCATAATACTGTATAAAGCCTTTAATATAAAATATATTTTCCATATTGCACTCACACTTTAAAAGAGTAAAACAAGCCTTTGATAGATACATGTCCTTCAGACAAGCTGAAAATCCATTATGGCATGTGTAGCAGGCTCCTTGTACAAGAGGATTCAGAAGGAATCACATGATCAGCAGTCGGTCCTTCCTCTCCCTCCCCTATTTGTAAAACCTGGGCATTCTGCCAAGTTCATGACTCATCCACTACACAGCAAAGAACGCTGGGAGGGGGGAGGAAGCAGGAAGTGAAGGGGAGAGGAGAGAGACACGAGGCTGGAGAAAAGACAGGGACATGTGGAGCCCGTCCAAGCAGAGGAGGAGGCACTACAGCACCCAGCGCAGATAGAGGGACCCTGCTGTGTGTTCAGAGTCTGGTGAGCTGTCCCCCTGGAGAGAGTAAGACACACCATTTACACTTTGCATATAGACTGGGACATCCGCACCCCACTGCTGGGATCTCACCCATCCGGGGCCCTGTGCAAGCCACAGATCCCTCTGCCTGCTTTGCCCCTCACCACCAGTGTAATTGAGACTGTCTGCCCCGGGGACTGACACATACTGGGAGATTGCATCCTGCGACTGCCCCTGGTCTTGGGGTGCTTTGTGTTGCGTTTAGACACTGAGGTTGGACCCTCTCAGCCCAGAAACCTAGTAAAATTGGATGTAACCCACACCAACTGAAACTCCAAAGAAGCCTTCAGCTGCTATTTACTTCATTGTAAGGACTAAACGTGCACCAACTAGAGCTCCACCGTTACAAGGACTGAAGTGGGGGAATCTGGCTTAGTAGCCTTATTAGAGGTACCTCTTTATTGCATCCTGTTCTGACTCTGAGGTGATTTTTGGCTAACGCCCCTCAGAAGCAGAATCATACCCCGGTGTGGGTAATACATTTCATTGATAGAGTATAAGTAAGTTTGTTTGATATCAGTTGTATTCTGCTTAAAGTGCGACTCTGCCATCCGGAGACTCTTGGCTGTGAAGCCCTCTAGTGGCAGACCAAATTTACTGCATTGCATAAAAGAAGAAAAGTAAGTTTGGAAGTTGAAAGGGGAACCCCACCCCTCTACACTGCATTTCATTCTCCATAAAATTGTTCTTGTTTCATTTAACCCTGTGTCAGCAAATTTCTTGGCGGGGTATTTGCTATTCATTACCAGTTGTGCCAGAGGGATTGGGTTTGCTTAGGGTTGGATCTATTGAGCGCAGGACCCATAATATATTCCAGCTTGTCCCAAGGGGCAGTGCTACACGTGGGGGCTCGTTCGGGAATTCTTGCTGCTCAATTACCCAACAACCACTCAAGCAGTGCCCTATACCAACTCCTAAGATGGACGTTGCAGCCGCGACCAAGTGGTGCAGCTGGGAAAATGCTTCCCCAGAACGGAGTGTAGTGGTCGAGTTCCCCAGAGAAAAGGGGACCGAAGAACAGATTACCAAGATAGTGAATGCACTACCCACAGAGGGAAAGAAAACATGGGTGATAGATGTGATACCCGCCTCAGACACCACCCTGGCATATGCCCTGCTAGAGTGGAAGAAGGGGATCCCTGACAGTTTCCAAGGAGCCAATATCCAAATAGAGGATGGGACAAGGCTCCAGTTACTTCAGTTGAACACCCCCGGGCCTAGTTGTGCAAAACCTGAGAGGGAAGAACCCCTGTCCCAGACACCTCTAGCCACCATAGGCCCGGAATTCCTCACTGCATTGGGGGACTTCATGTTAAAATGCCGCAAAGACCCCTCTCCATACACAGGGATGTATCGGAAGCTCCGATTCTTCTCGGGTAGGCAACCAATACCTACCGGGGAGGATGGCTTTGAAGAGTGGCTAGACCAAGCCATGCAAGCACTAAGTGAATGGGACATTCCTGAGGCCCACAAGAAACAGAGGATTACGGAGAGCCTAAGGGGCCCTGCATTGGAGGCCATTCGCAACCTAAAACTTAGCAAACAGGATTGCACTGCTCAGGGCTATCTAGATATTTTACAAGATGTATTTGGGCGTACTGAAAAGGCTTCAGACCTCATCTATCAGCTAGAGCATACCTACCAAAATGAAGGGGAGAAACTCTCCAGTTACATGGGACGTCTAGACAAGATAATACACCAAATTCTGCTAAAAAGGGGAATAGGTCCTGAAAGAGTAGATGAGGTTCGGGCGCAACAAGTCCTACGGGGAGCCAGGCCCCTAGACCCCATTGCCATTCTATTACGAACTCGGCGAGATGGTGGCCTCCTGAACTATCCAGACTTGATCCGGACTGTGAGAGAGTAGGAAGCCATATTGGATGACAAAGAGAGACAGTCAGACTCTGTTGTAGGGGTCCGGGTAGTCAATGTGGGAGGTGACACCCCTGAAGTTGAACTCCTTAAGACTCAGGTGTCCCAACTAATGGAGATGGTGACCTTACTAATGGCGGGACCGTCGGGTTTAGCGAGAGAGACGAGAGCAGTTTCTGAAAACCTGTCAGGAGTTGCCCCAACGCAAGCAACTAGTCCCACCATTCAAATGACCTGCTTTAATTGTGGAGGGACTGGACATGTCAGGAGAGTCTGTCCGAGCCCCAGGAAGCCTGAAGCTAAGCTCCAAAAAAACGGCGGAAAACTTCAGAGGGCCCTGGTGAAGGAGCAACCTAGGGACTCCACCACCGCAGCTAGCTCCACTCAACCAAGTAAAAGGGGGGCGAGGAGAAAATCTGGTCCTATCCAGAAGGACCCCACCATCCCTTACAAACAGCCTAGGGAAAATGCCACTTCACCTCAGGGAGTCAGTGCACACCTCAAACCTGGGAGTCAACCACGGCTTAGGCCGAGCCAAAACTCCCCCAGGAGGGGAGTAAGGATAAGAACTGCAGAACAGAAGAAGACGGCTACCTGTTCACCACTCCCTGAGAATTTAGTGGGACCCTCCCCTGTTGTCCCGATTTAGGTAGAAGGGATTTATACCAGGGCTCTTCAGGACACCGGAGCCCAAGTAACCCTTCTGTACCGAGACTTCTACGACAAGCATCTGAAGCATTTGCCCTTGCAGAAGCTGGAAGATCTGGAAATATGGGGCATAGGAACCCAGAAGTTTCCCTATGATGGTTACCTATCGGTCAGACTAACTTTTGATCCTTCCATGACAGGGAAGGCTGAGACTTTCGAAGCCTTAGCCGTCATCTGTCCCCGGCCGCCTGGGGCCAATAGAAGTCCCCTAGTCATAGGGACCAACACCAATCTTGTCAGAAGGCTGTTGGCACCATTGGTTGAAGAGCCCAATGATCAACCCACTTCTGTACATCCTATGCTGAGGCAAGCATATCAGCGCCTGGTACAAGAGAGGAGAGCCCCAGCGGAAAGAATAGGGAAGATATGGCGCCTGGATCAACATGAGAAGGTGCTACAACCCGGAGAGGTGGCGTGTTTACAGGCATCAGTCAAATTGACCTGGAAGCAGCCAGGCCCCTTCATTGTCCTTGAGGCTGGTGGCTGTGAAGAGAACACAGGAGTGGAGATCCTCCCGGAGGTAGTGTCAACAAAAGCGCTACGGAGGAGCCACGGAAAGGTTTCGGTCAGTGTTCATAATCCGACTGCTGCCCCAGTGAAAATCCCAGCTCGGGTGCTGTTAGGACATGTGGATCCTGCAACCCCAATCTTGCCCACTGAGCTAGGGGACGGAAGAGAGAAAGAAATCCCTGTCGATGCGTTTTACCCAAGGAACACCCCCCTTTCCCCGGAATGGAGAGAGAGAGCGAAGAATCAACTCCTAAGGTGGTGGGCTGCATTCTCCAGAAGTGAGTTCGATGTGGGGTGTGCAGAGAGTGCCCATCATCGGATCCGGCTTCGAGAAGACGCCCCATTCAGGGAAAGGGTTCGACGAGTTCCATTGGGAGATTTGGAAGACCTGCGTGAGCAATTGGCAGAGTTGAAGAGGACAGGCATCATCAGAGAGTCCCGAAGCCCATACGCCTCTCCGATAGTGGTGGTCCGGAAGAAGAACGGATCTTTAAGATTGTGCATCGACTACCGGACGCTAAACCGAAGAACTGTTCCTGATCAGTATACCACCCCCAGGATAGAGGATGCTTTGCAAAGTCTATCAGGGGCAAAATGGTTCAGTGTGCTGGACCTGAAGAATGGGTATTACCAGATCCCCATGCACCCGGAAGACCGAGAAAAGACCGCGTTCATAACCCCAATAGGGTTCTTTGAATTTGACCGGATGCCTCAAGGTTTGTGCAACTCTCCAGCCACCTTTCAAAGGCTGATGGAGAAGACGGTGGGTGACATGAATTTAATTGAAGTACTGGTATACTTGGACGACATCATTGTGTTCGGGAAGACCCTGGAGGAACATGAGGAGAGATTGGAGAAGGTGCTCAAGAGACTTCATGATGAGGGACTGAAGTTGTCTTTGGAGAAGTGCCAGTTTTACCAACCCTCGGTCAATTACCTGGGTCATATCGTATCTGCCGATGGAATGGCCACTGACCCCAAGAAGCTGGAAGCTGTTACCTCATGGCCGAGGCCCACAAATGTCACAGAGCTCAGATCTTTCCTGGGGTTTTGCTCCTATTATCGCAGATTCGTCCAGGGCTTCGCTCGGATAGCCCGCCCACTCAATGAACTGCTCAGAAACGAAGAAGACAATGATGATGCAGATCTTTCTAGACCTGCGAAGCCAGCAGTGGGACCCAGGAGGCCTAGGGAATCTATTCAAGGACAATGGACAACCCAGTGTGAAGAGGCCTTTGAATGGCTGAAAAAGAGTCTAACCACCGCCCCAATCCTGGCCTATGCAGACCCAGCCAAGCCGTACGAATTGCATGTGGATGCAAGTAGAGATGGGTTAGGGGGAGTCCTCTATCAAGAACAGAATGGATGCTTGCGACCTGTCGCCTATGTAAGCCGGGGTTTGGCATCCGCTGAGAAGAACTACCCCACCCATAAGCTTGAATTCTTGGCCTTGAAGTGGGCAGTAGTGGACAAACTTCGAGATTACCTATATGGAGCAGAATTCGTGATAAAAACAGATAATAACCCCCTCACATACATTCTCACTACAGCTAAGCTGGATGCCACTGGCCACAGGTGGTTAGCTGCCTTATCGGAGTTCACTTTCAGCCTCAGTTATCGGCTAGGGATTGGGAATAGGGATGCAGATGCCTTATCCCGAAGACCTCACTGTTCCAAGGATTCCCCAGAAGAGTGGACTCAGGTGCCCTCTGAAGGGGTACGAGCCTTATGCCAAGGAGTGGAACACCGAATAAGAGGTGGGTCTAGGGCAGAAGACATTGGGATTTCGGCGTCTGGCGTTCCCAGGTGTTATTGCAATGTCACCCAGGTTGGGGGTGAAGGCCTGCCCAAGCTTTCCAGGAAGGATCTGCGAAGAGATCAGTTGGAAGACCCCCTCTGCGGCCTAGTATTGAAGGCTTTAGAAAGCAAAAGCCCTGATTTGCTTCTTACATCGTCAAGGGAGGCCCGGCGGCTACATCGTGAGTGGGATCGGCTACAGTTACGCCACGGAGTGGTCTACCGAAGGGGCCCCTCTGATGATCCTGAAGAGAAATGGCAGCTATTTTTGCCCGCAAAACACAGAGAAACGGTGCTGACCGCTCTCCATGATGACCATGGCCATCTGGGACCAGAAAGAACCTTTTGTTTGGTAAGAGACCGCTTCTACTGGCCCTGCATGCGGACAGAAGTTGAAAGTTGCTGTCACTCCTGCATCCAATGTATTCAGAGGAAGACTCTGCCTCAACGAGCTGCCCCAATGGGCCTCCTTCAAAGTCAGGGACCCATGGAATTGGTGTGCATTGACTTCCTGTGCCTGGAGTCGGATCAGAGTGGACAGGGAAATATCCTGGTAGTGACTGACCATTTTACCAGGTATGCCCAGGCTTTTCCTGCTAGAGATCAGTTAGCATCAACTGTGGCAAAGATTTTAGTAGAAAGGTTCTTTGTGCATTACGGACTACCACAACGTATCCACTCAGACCAAGGGAGAGATTTCGAGAGCAATCTCATCAAGAGACTCTTGAGTCTACTAGGCATCCAAAAGTCGAGGACTACTCCATACCATCCTCAGGGAGATCCTCAGCCAGAGAGATTCAATCGTACCCTCCTGAATATGCTCGGGACTTTGACTTCAGTGCAAAAGCAACACTGGAGTAAGCATGTAGCAGCCATCGTACATGCCTACAATAGCACTGCCAACGACGCTACAGGATACTCTCCTTACCGGCTGATGTTCGGCCGGGAAGCCCGACTGCCAGTAGAATTGGCTTTTGGAACCTCTGTAGACCATACCTCTGCAGCTTCCCATAGAGGATATGTGGACCGCCTAAGGAAAAGCCTGAATATTGCTTATGAGAAGGCTCACGCTACCTCAGACGCCAGGGGTCAGAGAAACAAAGAGAACTTTGATCTCAGAGTGCGAGTACAGGACTTACAATCTGGAGACAGAGTCTTACTGAGAAATCTGGTTATCCCTGGAAAACACAAGTTGGCAAATCGGTGGCGATCAGAGCCCTATGTCATCTGCAAACAATTGCCTGGATTGCCAGTTTACCAGATCCGACCGGAAAAGGGTGTTGGCCCACTCAAAACCTGGCACCGCAACCACCTTTTGCCTTTGTCAGATGCAGTCCGTCTACCATCACAATCTGATCCACAGTCTACCCCCTCGACTTCTCAGAGGACTAGACCTGTGACCAGGTCTCAACCCACACCACCTCCTGCAAATGAAGAGGACAGTGAGAGTGAGGAGGTAGGGACAGATTTGCTGTGGCCATCTGACATTTCCAAACCCACCACTCCGTTTTCCACTGGAGTGACTGACGTAGTTCCTCTTAGGCCAGAGGCTCCTGAATTTGTGCCTCAGGCCCAACCTACAGAAGATTTGCAAGAGCCTGAGCCTTCTCTACCCGAGTTAGAACCCAAAGACTCTGGGTCCATTGTTGATGAGGGAGAAGACGTGGAGGAAGCTGAACTGGGAGAGACAGAGAGCATTGAGCAAGAAGCAAGGGTTGATGAGTCAGTAGTGTCAGAACCAACATCGGAACCAACACCAGAACCATTGCTAGAGCCCAGGGAACAGAGAGAGCGTAGAGTTATTCAACCCCCAAAAAGACTGACATATGATGTGTTGGGTGAAAACTCTGAAAAAGTACTACATGCTTCTCAAAGGACTCTCGTGACGCCTGGTTCTCCTACCGCAGTTTCGGTAGGGGACAGCCCTAACTCACCCCCTGGCACATCTGGTTGGGCCATTCCCATTAGTGTGGCCTATGGGCAGGACAACCCTCACTCTGCTACATGGTGGGAGGTTCCTCTGCCAGATTCTTATGCAAGTGTGAATAATTTAATTTCCTGTGTGTACTAACTTTGCTTTTTCTCCGCGTGTATATAAAAAGCATGTAACAGGTTGCTTTTACTGCTGTCTTTGGAGGACCAAAGCTTCTCTGGTGGGGGGAGTGTGTAGCAGGCTCCTTGTACAAGAGGATTCAGAAGGAATCACATGTTCAGCAGTCAGCTTTCCTCTCTCTCCCCTATTTGTAAAACCTGGGCATTCTGCCAAGTTCATGACTCATCCACTACACAGCAAAGAACGCTGGGAGGGGGGAGGAAGCAGGAAGTGAAGGGGAGAGGAGAGAGACACGAGGCTGGAGAAAAGACAGGGACATGTGGAGCCCGTCCAAGCAGAGGAGGAGGCACTACAGCACCCAGCACGGATAGAGGGACCCTGCTGTGTGTTCAGAGTCTGGTGAGCTGTCCCCCTGGAGAGAGTAAGACACACCATTTACACTTTGCATATAGACTGGGACATCCGCACCCCACTGCTGGGATCTCACCCATCCGGGGCCCTGTGCAAGCCACAGATCCTCCTGCCTGCTTTGCCCCTCACCACCAGTGTAATTGAGACTGTCTGCCCCGGGGACTGACACATACTGGGAGATTGCATCCTGCGACTGCCCCTGGTCTTGGGGTGCTTTGTGTTGCGTTTAGACACTGAGGTTGGACCCTCTCAGCCCAGAAACCTAGTAAAATTGGATGTAACCCACACCAGCTGAAACTCCAAAGAAGCCTTCAGCTGCTATTTACTTCATTGTAAGGACTAAACGTGCACCAACTAGAGCTCCACCGTTACAAGGACTGAAGTGGGGGAATCTGGCTTAGTAGCCTTATTAGAGGTACCTCTTTATTGCATCCTGTTCTGACTCTGAGGTGATTTTTGGCTAACGCCCCTCAGAAGCAGAATCATACCCCGGTGTGGGTAATACATTTCATTGATAGAGTATAAGTAAGTTTATTTGTTTGATATCAGTTGTATTCTGCTTAAAGTGCGACTCTGCCCTCAGGAGACTCTTGGCTGTGAAGCCCTCTAGTGGCAGACCAAATTTACTGCATTGCATAAAAGAAGAAAAGTAAGTTTGGAAGTTGAAAGGGGAACCCCACCCCTCTACACTGCATTTCATTCTCCATAAAATTGTTCTTGTTTCATTTAACCCTGTGTCAGCAAATTTCTTGGCGGGGTATTTGCTATTCATTACCAGTTGTGCCAGAGGGATTGGGTTTGCTTAGGGTTGGATCTATTGAGCGCAGGACCCATAATATATTCCAGCTTGTCCCAAGGGGCAGTGCTACACATGTATACTAATCATATTGGCATGGAGAGAAATGAACTAGTAGCAATCGGGGAATTTTGCCTGTCTTGCCCACATCAAATATGGCAGCGGAACGCAGCACCAACGTGCGATACACTCACCGGACGTGACCTCACACGTCATAGATCGAAAACCGGAAATTAGGTCAACGCGTTTCGCCTCTCCTTCAAGACGTCACGGGCCACGGCGAGTTTTTTGAAGTTATAATTTTTTTCGTCATAATTGGAAAATTAAGAAATTAAAAAAATTATATTCACAATTTTTTTTAACATACTGTCACCAGTGCAGTACAGCATCAGCATATAACTGGTGTGGTGGTGATCAGGGACACTGACTGGTGATAGTATGAAAAAAAAAAAAAATATTTTTTTTTTCAATTTTTTTTATTATTCTTTTTTTATTCTTTTTTTCTTTTTTATTACATTTTTTCTTTTTTATGATTTTTTTTTTCATATTACACTATGACCAAAGTAGTATAATGTTACCATAGTAACATTGTACTACTTTTGGGAAGTGATCAGTATTTATTTTTTTTACACAGTTTGATTGCTTATAGCAAAGAATTTCTTTGCTATAAGCAAGCATTTAACAGAATGAAATCGATTCATTCAGTTTTTTTTTGTTGTGATTAGCTGTGATTGGCCACTGCTAATCACATGACACAGATGGGCTGTGATTGGCCCAGCCTGTGCATGTGATCACTGTGACCATTCACAGCTAGACACACTTGTATACAATGGATGGGATGAAAGGAAGCAATCCATTGTATACAACTGTCATGTGACCTGCTGTGATTGGTCACAACAGGTCACATGGTACTGGCAACGGGGCTGGTACACAGATCTGTCATTGGCCATTGGTGAGATCCAGTGACAGATCTCAGCACAGCGCGTCCCTGCAGGCACGTGCAAATCGCAATCCGGGAAGGACGTTATATGACGCCCTTCCGGAGGGACAAAGTGTTCGCCCGGCAGTCATTTGACCATAGGCCGGGCTGCAAGTGGTTAAAAATATGACTGATGGCAGTTTTGGGGGCGCTCGTGAGCAGCAACCAGGATGGCTGCTTCCTAAATTAACTCCTCGGCCGCCGGACACATCGGCCGATTTTCACTCCTCAGGGGGGGTCCCTCTGTTTCCTCCCTGGCCCCCTGTCTCTCCAGTGCCCTGATGGGCAAAAAAACGCTGGCCGCCCGTGCCTCCAGCTCCCGGCAGGCTGCTCCGGAGTTTGCGGCCTACCCGCCGGCGATCGCGGCTGAAGCCGGGGCCTCGATTTTGGGCCGGCCGCCGCGGACTTCCAGGACCCCGGCCGCGGGTTCGCGGCTCTCCCCCGGGACCTCAGATGGAGCCCCAGCCGCGATTTTGGGTCCCCCGCTGTCACCATCCATAGGTGGGTCGGACCCTGGCAGTGTGGAGGACCTGGCACCAGAGCCATCCCATCTCTGCGGGATGCTGAGCTCCTGCGCCGATTCAAATGTATGCTGCAGTCGGAGTTGTCCTCCGCTACCTCCAAGCTGGCCGACCGTCTTTCGCAGGAGATTCGCAAGTTGGGCAACCGGACGAACGACCTCGAAGATAAGATGGACGCTGCGGTCACGGTCATAGAGAATCACGAGCAGGATTTGTGCGACCTCAAGAAAGAATTGGCGGACGCGCTGCTACGGCTTGAGGATTTCGAGAATCGTTCCCGCCGTGGCAATCTGCGGTTAAGGGGTATCCCGGAAACGGTCGCGGATCTTACTTCCACTGCTACAGCTCTGTTTCAGGAGCTGACACCAGCTATTCCCATTGACCGGCTTGAATTTGACCGCATCCATCGTGCGTTGGGCCCCAGACGACCGGATGGGCCCCCGAGGGACATTATCATCAAATTTACGTATTACCGCACTAAGGAAACTATTCTCTTGGCGGCCAGAAACAACCTTGACCTCAGCTTCCAGGGGCATCGCTACCAGCTCTTTGCGGACCTCTCTCAGACCACTCTTCAGAAACGACGCCAATTGAAGCCCTTCACTTCGGTCCTAGTGAACCACAGTATCAAATACGCTTGGGGCTTCCCGTTTCGCCTCACCTTCACCTACCAGGGCCGCAGTCATTCTGTGGCTACGCCGGAGGAGGCCCATTCTCTCCTGGAATCCTTACACCTTCTTTCGCCTGAGGCTGCGGATCGGAGCCTGGCACATTCATCAGGATCCCCGGCAAGGCCGCTTCTTCCAAGCCGCATCTGGGAGCGGTCGTCCAATAGGAAGAGGGCCCTCCCTCAGACCCCTTCACGATCAAGTCCTTCCTGTTCTTCTCCGGGCTGAAGATGTGTCTTGGACTTCCCATGTATCATCTCACCGATGGACTTCCTTGACGGGACCGTGAGTTTGGCCCTTAGGGCGCCCCCAGTTTGTCAGCATTACGGGTTGGGACTGATATAGTGTGCCCCCTTGGGTTCCTTCCCTGGTTGGGGGGGGTCTCCTCATGGACTCAAGAATTATGACTTTCTGCTGTTGCAGCCTATTTTGGGCCTGGGAGATGGTATTCCAGTTTTTGTTGGTAGCACGGAGTGAGGGCTCCCTCTGGTTTCGGGGTGGGAGGTTGATCTGGTAGGCCCGGCTGGGTGGGAGGGGGTTGGCCCCATGGTTCTCTGGGTTGCTATGGGGAGGTCATCACGGTTGCCTAGCTCCTGGGACCTTTAGTTTTATTGCTTTGGTACCCCGTTCTATTGTGTTTATTGCCTTATTGCCCTTTTGCCCCCTGGGGACTTATGTTTCTGATGTTTCCATTTGCAGCCATGTGTCCGGTGGTAGAGCCACCCCTAACTGATATCCTTCATTTGTAGGATGCACGTCACCATTGGCGTGACACGATTGCACTATTGTATATTCTTTTTGTGTCCTTTTCCTTCTTTCTTTCTTTGTTTTTTTTTCTTCTTTGGTTTTTTTTTGTTTTTGTTTTCTGCAGGGTTCCGGGATGCCACGGTCCGATCGCCATTGGGAGCGGAAATTGCTAGCTGCTTTATCGTTTGTTCTGCTGAGCGTGTTGCTCTGATGCCGCCATGGCCTCGCCCCTTTTGAAAATTCATTCGCAAAATGTTCAAGGCTTCAATTCGCCTCAGAAGCGGGCTAAAGTTTTTCATCACCTCAAATCGCAACAAATTGACGTGGTATGTTTACAAGAGACCAGGTTTTCTCAGTCCTCCGCCCCACGTTATCTTTCACCTCACTATACCACCTTTTACACGGCCTCGGCTCCTGAGAAACGTCGGGGTGTCCTGATCGCTTTTAAACGCAATCTCCCCTTTGTCTGTGCTAGGAATATAGCGGACCCCACGGGCAGGTATCTGCTTCTGCAAGGCACCCTCTGGGACCAGGAGGTTACTTTTGTCTCTTACTACGCGCCTAATCGTTTTCAGGATAAATTCTTTTCACATCTTTGCACCATTGTTTCCCGACACTCTAAGGGTCTCCTTGTTGTTTTGGGGGATTCGAATGTTACTTTGGATTCCGCAATGGATAGGCGCTGCGCACGGGGGGCGGCCCCTTCTCATGACTTGGCGCTGGAGGAACGTATGCGCTCTCTCCTGCGGACAGCGGGGCTGGCGGACGTCTGGAGGGAGCTTCACCCAACGGAACGGGACTTTACATTCTATTCCAGTCCTCATGATAGTTTTTGTAGAATTGATCATATATTTATGCAGGTTCAGCAGCTTCCCTTGGTCAGGCGGATAACTATTCCCTCCTCGCCTTGGTCGGATCACGATCCCTTGGTACTTCTCCTTGCCCTCTCTGGGTCAGAACGGCGCCCTTTTCATTGGCGCATCAATGATTCTTTATTGACCACTCAGGCTACCTGCCAACAAATAGAATTTTTTTTACGAACATACTTTACGGAAAACGCGGGATCGGTCTCCTCTGCAGTGCCCCTATGGGAGGCGCATAAGGCCACGGTGCGGGGTCATGTTATACAGCTGGCGGCGGTCCGGAAGCGGGAGCGGGAGCGCCGACTTTTGGAGCTTCATTCTCTCCTGGCCTCTGCGGATGCGCGTTGGAAGTCATCTCCATCCGCGGCCCATAAACGCGCTCGGGACGCTCTGGCGGCAGAGTTGGACTTACTTGCCTCTTCGGAGGCAGAACGGGCCCTGCGCTGGACCAAACACAAATTTTATTCCTGTGCTAATAAGCCGGGCCCGATGCTGGCCAGGAAACTTAATTCTGTGGGGAAACCCCATAAACCGATTCGACTGCGACTTCCTACAGGTGGCTGTACTTCTAATCCCCAGCAGATTGTTTCCCGTTTCTCAGACTTCCTTTCACGCCTCTACGCTAAACCAGATCCCTTCCCCGTGGCTCAGGCAGAGGAATTCTTTCAAGATCTCCGACTTCCTGGGTTATCCGAGGCGGCACAGGTGGCACTCAACGCCGGTGTCACTGTACCAGAAGTGCTCCAAGCTATCAAATCTTTACGGTCCACCGCGGCCCCAGGTCCCGACGGCTTTTCCGGTCTTTATTATAAGAAATTCTCAGCCTTGTTGGCGCCCTTTTTGGCTGAGTATTTTAATGCGTTACGACAGGGCTCCTCGCCCTCTCCAGATGCGCTTAGAGCGCATATCGCCATGATTCCTAAGACGACTGATGATGTACAGGAACCGCAAGCCTTCCGGCCTATTTCTCTTCTTAATGAAGACCTGAAGATACTGGGCAAGATCCTTAGTTTTCGCATCAATAAATATTTGCGTAGCCTGGTCCACAGGGACCAGGTGGGGTTCGTCCCCGGGAGGCAGGCGGGTGATAACGTCCGTAAGGTGGTCCATCTTATACATTTTCTGCAACAACGGAAAATCCCAGGATTCTTACTGTCTTTAGACATCTATAAAGCTTTTGATTCTCTATCCTGGGAATATCTGCGGTTTGTGCTGTCTCGTTGGGGTTTTGGGGATTTTATTCTTTCTTGGATCCAGGCCTTGTATTCTTCTCCTTCGGCCTCCGTCAAATACGCTGGGTATTATTCAGATCCCTTTCCTATTGGGCGAGGGACAAGACAGGGTTGTCCCCTGTCCCCAGCGCTCTTTGTCCTGGCGCTTGAGCCGCTGGCTTTAGCGCTTCGGACCGATTGCAATGTATCGGGGGTTCCTTACGCGGGACAGGAATTCAAACTGAATCTTTTTGCGGATGATGCTCTCCTGACTCTTACTAACCCCCTGACGACGCTTCCTAATTTGCAACAGGTTCTTGAGCGCTTCTCCTTGATTTCGGGTCTCCGTATCAACTTGGATAAGACTATAGCCCTCAATATTACTTTGGCTTCGGATTTGATTTCGCGCCTACAATCCCACTTCCCTTACAAATGGGCTTCCTCTTCTCTTGAATACTTAGGCGTTCGCTTGACCCCCACTTATGACTCCTTGTTTGCTGCAAATTATTATCCATTGCTTAGCTCTCTATCCTCTCTTATGCATTCTTGGCAATTTCCGCACCTGTCTTGGATAGGACGGGTTAATTCGGTGAAAATGACCATCTTGCCGAAATTGTTGTATTATTTTCGCACACTCCCGGTGCGGGTTCCCCCTCATTTTCTTAGGTTGCTTCAGGCGAAGTTAATGCGTTTTATCTGGGCCGATAAGCACCCCAGAGTATCCAAAAGTACGCTTTTTGCCCATAGACTTCAGGGTGGTCTTGGGGTGCCTAATGTGACTAAGTATTATCAAGCGAGCCAGATTGCCCCGCTGTCTATGTTGCACGCCTCTTCCGACGTCCCCCTCTGGGTCCTGTTGGAACTACCTAATTGTGCCCCTATCGCACTGTCGACGCTTCTATGGCTTCCCCCTGCCCTGCGCCCTATGGCACTGAGTCCGATGTTACTTCATGGCCTACAAGTTTGGGACTCGGTACGTTATTCTGGTGGTCTGATGTCACCTTTTCTGCCTTTGCTACCTATTATTAACAACCCTCTTTTCCCGCCGGGTTTGGATCACCCAGGGGCGTTTTCTTGGTGGGTGACTAATGGTTTTTCGCAGGTGCGACACTTTTTGATTTTTCGGTCCTTTCCCACCTGGAACTCTCTTCGGGAATCCCGGAATATCCCCCCAGCGGAATTTTTTCGATATCTTCAATTGCGACACTGGCTGCTCTCGCTGCGGGGTACTTCTGCGTTCCCGTACCAGAAATCTGCCTTTGAACAGCTTTGCCAACAGCGTCCGGGCGCTCCGGGCCTTATATCCCTTCTTTATGCAGCTCTGAACAGACGCTCATCGCATACTTCTCTTTCATATGTTGTTCAGTGGGAGCGCGACCTGGGAGTGGCTGTGGATCCGGAGGACTGGAATAAGGCCTGGTCACTCATAGCTAAATGCTCATTTAATACGACCACACTGGAGGCAGCCTATAAGGTTTTGTTTTGTTGGTACTGGGTTCCGGCTCGGTTGGCCCGGGCTAACCCTGCCTGTAGTGATCGATGTTTTCGGGGTTGTGGTCATCGTGGTGATGTATTGCATATCTGGTGGTCATGCCCGAGACTGTTTCGTTTTTGGTCTCGTGTATTTGGCCTCCTTTTCACTTTGTTCCATCTCTCCATACGCCGGGATGTTCGGTATGCTTTGCTTCATTGCCCCATACCGGGCCTCTTGGCTCACCAGCAGAAGTTGGCTTCCTATCTGTTTTTATCCGCCACTAGAACAATTGCTCAGGCCTGGAGGAGTCCTTTTGTCCCTCTTCAGGGGGTGCGGGATCGTATGACCACTATGATGCTCAACGAACAGATGTCGAGTATCCGCAATGACTCCCAACGTAAATTTTTGAAAATATGGGAGCCGTGGTTGCAATATGCCCTTCCCTCACTCTCCCCGGCTAGTCTGGGGATGTAATGGCGTTCGGTGTTGGCGCTCTTGAATCCCTGCTCTTTGCCCCCCCCCCCCCCCCCTTTTTTTTTTTTTTTTTTTTTTCTTTTTTTTTCTTTCTTTTCCTTTTTCTCTCTCTCTCTGTTTTTGGTGTGACTAGGACAGCTGCATTTAGTTGTTATAATCAGTTACATTAATGTTTTGTAACTTATGTGCCTTTGATAGCCCCTGCGTGGGCGTACCTTTTGCCCTGTTGGCATTAGAGCATTGTTTTTCCCCTTTTTTTTTATTTGGCATTTTGTTTATCTGTGCAATTGATAGCCCCTGCGTGGGCGTGTTTTACTGCCTCTGTTTATACTGTTTAAAAAATTTAATAAAAACCATTGAAATAGAAAAATATGACTGATGATGCCAAAAAAATGAATTTTATTTGAAGATAGTGATCGTATGAAGCCATTTATTATGAAATAGTTGTTTGGCTCCTTTTTAAATCATAATGATAACAGAAATCACCCAAATGGCCCGGATCAGACGTCTCCACCCCCTGGAATGTTTGGTCTTGGTACAAACGCACAAGGAGACACACACACAGGGTAAAATGGCAATTAAAGGGTATTTTCCCACATCTGTGGCTTTTTAGATTGCAATTAGTGTCTGTGTATAAATAGTCAATGAGTGTGTTAGCTCTCACGTGGATTAACTGAGCAGGCTAGATACTTAGCCATAGGGATCAGAAAAGAACTGTCAAAAGAACTGTGTAACAAGGTAATGAAGCTTTATAAAGATGGAAAAGGCTATTTAAAGATATTCAAAGCCTTGGATGTGACAGTTAGTACTGTTCAATCACTTATTAAGAATTGGAAAATTTGTGAATCTCTTGATACCAAGCCAAGGTCAGGTAGATCAAATAAAATTGTTCGGGATACAAATAAAAACCCACAGGTAACCTAGGGAGAAATACAGGCTGCTCTGGAAAAAGACTCTGTGGTTGTTTCAAGGAGCACAATACGATGATCAGTGGTGTAGTTAGGTTTTGTCCTGCCCTAGGCAACACAATAATCGTACGCCCGCCCCCACCCTGCACACCCCAATGAGATAGTTGTTATAGCACTCACTCTCACAGCCAGAGATCGCCGGAGCCATGATCAGGAAAGTCCAGGTGAGTTTAGCCAGTTATCTGGACAACCCCCGGAACGATAGTTGGGCTCTGCCGCCCTCCTGCAACACGAAGCCTCTTTCAGATCCTACGTGGCGGAGCAGAGCTCTTTCAGTGCCTCACCAGGTCCCCAACCTCACATGTGTCCATTCTTCCGGTACAGCACTGCCCCCCTGAAAATGCCGCACAAGATAAATGCCTTGTTTGCCTTGCGGTAAATAAACCATTGACGACGATACGTGAACAAAAATTAGCTGCATGGTTGAGTTGCCAGAAAGAAGCCTTTACTGCACCAATGCCACAAAAAAAATGGGTACAATACGTTTGGAGAGGGGTCAAAAGGCATACAGTGACAAGAATACCATCCCCACTGTGAAGCATGGTGGTGGCTCATTGGTGTTTTTGGGGTGTGCTAAAGGCATGAGGAATCTACTGAAAATTGTTGGTAAGATGAATGCACCATGTTATCAGAAAGTACTGGCAGACAATTTGCAATCTTCTGCATGAAAGCTGCACATGGGACGCTCTTGGACTTTATGCACAATGCCAAGTTGACCCTCCAGAGGTTACAACAGAAAAAGGTTCTGGAGAGGCCATCACAGTCTCCTGACCTTAACATCATTGAGCCACTCTGGGGAGATTTCAAACATTCGGTTCAGGCAAGCCGACCAAAGACTTTGCATGACCTGCAGGCATTTGGCCAAGATGAATGGGCAGCTATACCACCTATAAGAATTTGGGGCCTCGTAGACAATTATCATAGAAGACTGCACACTTACATAATACTGCAATACACCATATTAAGAACTAAGCAGGGAGGGACTGACAACTCATGGGGCCCCCAGGCAACAGGGGATCATGGGGTCCCTGTGTCCTCGCCTAAACTCAAAAAAGCCTATGAAAAAGGTACCAGGGGCATCTCATGGGGTCCCCTACTGACCCTGGGCCCTCGGGCAGTGCCCGAGTTTCCAAATGGTCAGTCCGCCCCTGGAACTAAGGATATGCAGACTTTTGAACAGGGGGCATTTAATTGGTTTACTTGTTGCCATGTTTTTATGATTGTGCCATTCTGTTATGACCCACAGTTACAGAATATGAATCCCATAAGAAAAAAGTGAAATGTGTTTTGCCTGCTCACTCATATTTTCTATCAAAATGGTACAAACTGCTTATTACCAATTCTCCAAGGGGATGCAAACTTTTGACCAGATCTGTAAATGCCACATACTGTACAGTACTTAGCAGGGCCCTATTATATAACAGCCACTTACTGATGTATAGAGCATTGTATTATGGATTGCCTAGGGTGAGGCATGTGGATTGTTCACAAGAATGTGGACCCTGGATACTGGGAAACCCTATATAACACACATCTAAGGAATTTATATTCAACGCTTTCTTTACACTTCATTAAAACTGAAAAAACGGGTTTTAGACAGACTCACCCTTTCAGTAAAAAAAAAAAAAAAAAGAATCATTCATAAGTGTCAAGCCATCACCATGCATTCTTTGGACCATGGAACCTCTGATGCTTGTTAGATAGCAGTGTGTGAAGCCTGTTTTCGGCAGGCCATAGACTTAGTTGGATGTGCAGAGATAAGGCGAAAACTAAAGTAGATGACAGCATAACACTCTGAGCATGGCTGAATGGGGGTCCCCCGAGGAAGATTTCCCCTTACCTCTTGTTCTGAGACAACTCTATAATTTGGGGTTTCCCCTCACTGTCTTGGCAATAGTTACCAGGAGGAATAGAGAGCTGAATCTTCTCAATAGGGACACAAACAGAAATGAAACTTGACAAATGGTCTCACTCAGTGGTCTCCAAACTGCAGCCTGTGGGCCGGATGCTGCACTATGCCTGCCTTTAGGTGGCCCTTGGGGCACTATTCCTCCCACTGATTGCTATCGTTAACACTAATGATGTGGCACCATTTCTTTCACTTCACCAATGATGGGGCTTAATTCCACCCAATGACATCAACAATGGGGCACTATTCTTCCCACTGACACCAACAATGTGGCACTATTCATCCCTCCATCACCAACAGTGGGGCACTATTGTTACCAATAATACCAATGATGGGACACTAGTCTTCCCACCGACACTAATAATGGGGCACTATTCTTCTCACCAACACCAACATGGGGCACTATTCCTCCTACTGACACCAACAATGGGGCAATATTCATCCCACTGACACCAACAATAGGGCGCTATTTTTCCCACCGACACCAACGGGAGGAATAGAGAGGCGAATCTTTTCAATAGGGACACAAACAGAAATGAAACTTGACAAATGGTCTCACCCAGTGGTCTCCAAACTGCAGCCTGTGGGCCGGATGCTGCACTTTGCCTGCCTTTAGGTGGCCCTTGGGGTACTATTCCTCTCACTGATTGCTATCGTTAACACTAATGATGTGGCACCATTTCTTTCACTTACACCAATGATGAGGCATAATTCCACCCAATGACACCAACAATGGGGCACTATTCTTCCCACTGACACCAACAATGTGGCACTATTCTTCCCACTGACACCAACAATGTGGCGCTATTCATCCCTCCATCACCAACAGTGGGGCACTATTGTTACCAATAATACCAATGATGGGACACTATTCTTCCCACCGACACTAATAATGGAGCACTATTCTTATCACCAACACCAACATGGGGTACTATTCCTCCCACTGACACCAACAATGGGGCAATATTCATCCCACTGACACCAACAATAGGGCGCTATTTTTCCCACCGATACCAACGGGCGGAATAGAGAGGCGAATCTTTTCAATAGGGACACAAACAGAAATGAAACTTGACAAATGGGGACCAATTTGGACATTTTCATTTAGGGGTGTACTCACTTCTGTGAGATACTGTATATATATATATATATATATATATATATATATATATTGGGAACTAGTGTCAAGGGTAGAGTCTTTTAAAGCATTTAAAGCACACAGACACTTGCTTTCTCCTTTTTAGGGCTGTTTTTGCCCAATTTTATTTAAAAGAAAGTTCCATATAACATATTTCCCACACAGGGGTATCCACCATCAATACAAATGAAAATATTCAGCCTCCTGGCTCTCTTTAGCAGCACCGCTGCTCAGGCTTCATGCCTCGGTCCTCTTGACCCTTCACATACAACCTACTGCACCTGGGTTATATATATTACACACAATATACTACATATTCCCCACTTTAATCATTTCTTGATGCAGAACTGATTCATAAATAGTGAACATATAATCAACTAGAAGGGTTGAATTGTGATTTGAGGTATTGAATGCTTCATAATGGCTCATATAAAATATGAAATTGAAACCGGTTACATCTCTCTTCACCAGCCTCTAAAATATCCCTGTTATTCAATAATCTGGCTGGAGTGATAACTTTCACTCACCCTTCCTATAATTTTAAAGAAAGCCTCCCAAAGTATCAACTTATTCTACCCAGTCTGAGCATAAGTGTGCAAATACTCAGACACCCAATACGTTACGCAAAGCCATTTTGTAGCATCTCATCTCAGGAGTTACATGTATACAGATGGTTCAGGATATACAGGTTTTAAAATGATTATCAGGTTTTTGTAAATGGTTTTAACACAAAGATCTAGAGATAAAAAAATGATGGTAGAGATAAAAAAAAAATGTACATTCCATTGCTTCATAAGTCCATTAGTTTAAAGTCTTTGTAATTCATGGAAGTTGGTGTCAACACAAGATAGCTTTTCATGGCATCCTGTTCTTCACTTGCAAATGAGCATTTCAAGTTACATGTCTCCAACATCTGAAAGACAACACTTCTCCAAGGTTTGTTAGCCAAGTCCTTAGACATTGTATTTGAAGATAAAACAAAATCTTATTTGCAAGCTAATTCACCCCCCACTGCCATAGAGGTCTACTTGGCATCCTTTAGGATAAAAAAAAAACAACGTATGCAGTTGCTAAAATGGGAGTTTACCCAGCAACTGCTTTTTAGGTGGCTAAAACTATAACCACTACAAAAACAATTTGGAATTTCCCACCTGACTTTAAAAAAAACTAAATCATGAAGGCTTGTCCTTGGAAACACAAAAATATGGCAAGGTCCTCCATTAATGTTCCAAATACTGAAGCCAAATCTCTGAATCGTAATGCATGCAATGCAAAGAACTTTAATTGGAAAAACTCATACCACAAGTCCAACTGTCTATGGACTATCAACAAAATGGTTGTTCATCCCAGTGTATCTTATTTTTACCTTTATTTTTTTTTTTTGTATTTTACAGCTTGCAGCTTCACAGCCGGGTGCCCACTGCGCATGCGCGAGTAGCTCTGCGCTTCCTGAATGGTCCTGTAGTCTTCTGGGACCTGTCATGTGTCCAAGAAGACTACGAAGAGGGAGGAAGGGAGGAAACCTTCCACTTCTGATTGCCTAGGCGATCAGTGCGGAAGTGGGAGCGGGTACCTGTCAAATTCGGGTACCCGCTCTCTCCCGCCCCCCAAAGGTCTTCACAAGACCTCCTTCTCTCTAGTTCCCTGGTCTCCTCCTCCCATGCCCGCCTCCAGGATTTCTCCAGGGTGTCACCCATCCTCTGGAACTCCCTGCCCCAACCCATCAGATTATCACCTACTCTGCTCACCTTTAGGCGCACCCTGAAAACCCATCTCTTAAGGGAAGCCTACCCCACCCCCTGCTAACTTGCCGACCTCCTCCACTCTTCCTACCACCCCATCCCCCACAGCTATCTCCTCCTGTGCCACCATCCCCTCCCTCCTAGATTGTAAGCTCCAAAGAACAGGGCCCTCAATCCCCTCATGTTTTGCATTGTTATTGTTCTGTCACATGTTCTGTCCCCCTTTGTAATGTACAGCGCTGAGCCAACTATTGGTGCTTTATAAATACTGTATAATAATAATCCCCCCCCATCAGTGCCCATCATTTTCACCAATCAGTGTCGTATATCAGTGACCATCATTGCTGTATATCAGTGCAGCATCATCAGTGCCTCTTTATCAGTGCCCATCAGTGCTACCTATCAGTGCCCATCAGTGCAACATGATCATCGCACATCAGTAAAGGAGAACAATTACCTGTTCACAAAATTTTATAATAAACCTTTTTTTTGTTTTGTTTTTTAATTTTCGCTTTTTTCATTTACAGTGCAACAAATGAAACTTCCAGTGGTGATTAAATACCACCAAAGAAAGCTCTATTTGTTTAAAAAAAATTATAAAGATTTCATATGGGTACAGCGTTGCCATGCAAAGTGCGACTGAGCTGAAAATTGGCCTGGGGAGGACGGGGGTTTAAGGGTCTGACAGGCAAGTGGTTAACCAAAGGTAGCCCCTCGACCTACAACACAGCCAGTTCCTCCTTTTTTCTTTGTTTTTATTGACATTGCTGCTGTCTGCTGTGCCCCCTGTGCTCCTTCATCCAGAGTGTGGGCACTCGAGTACAGGAGGTGTGTTACTGACCGGATCACCAGGTGAAAACAGAGGTGGGAAAACACTAAATGAAGAAAAGTAATGAAGCCACCACATGTAACGATCGGTAAGCTGCAATGTGTTACATTTTAGACTTCTGTAGCCTTATGCCTTCTATACTGAGCCCTGCATTCCTCTAATGAACGGGGATTATGGGTGTGGGACAGCAGCCACAGGTTGCCAGGCAACCAAGAACGCCCCCCTGTGTGCACCGCATGCTGGGCGGAAGTGATTGCTCCATGGTGCTGACGCGTCCACGGATTCCAGCAGGCGGCGGCGACCATATTTGTTGTGGGCGAGCGGTGCGCCGTGCCCGGGCACAGGAATGCGGTGGCTGTGGGCGCGCAGCGCTGGAGAGCCGCGATCGCACGGCATACAGTGAGGAGCTCCGAGGCGGAGGATGGCGCCTAGCGCCCGGGTCATCAAGCTCGGCCGCCGATACAAGTACCTGGCTGCCGCTGCGCTTGCTCTGCTGCTGGTGCAGGGCCTGGTGGTGTGGAGTTTCAGTGCCCTGGAGGAGGAGGAGGCTGACATGGTAAGAGCCCTGTCCTGGGGAGGGGGACTACAAGTCACAGCGTGTCTGGATCGGGCACAGACAGCCTGAGACTTGTGGTTCTTCCCCAGGGTGCAGGGTTATCATTATTGTCTATGGGGACAGGTCCTTCCCATCCCTACTATCAGCTGTGGTGTCCCCTGTAGGGAGATTCCCCATACTTCCTATCTGGGGTCACTGGGACTGGAAGTGCTGAGTGGTCACCCCCAATTTTTAAGTTAGAATGTCAGCAGCACCTGAACCTGAAAATGTGATCAATTGCAGATGACCAACCATTAGATGTGGCGGCTGCATTAGTTTTCTTGGCTTTTTCCATCTTTTGTCACCTGGTGATCTGGCCAGTAATATGCCTCCTGTATTAGAGTGCCCCCACTCTGGATGGAGGAGCACAGGGGGCACCTGTGGACAGCAGCATTGTGATTCTGGGGGGAGGGGAGTGTTATAGATGGACCAGCAGATTTTGATGGATTGGACCAGAGTCCAAACTACGGCCCATGGGCCACCTTCAGCCCTCCTTCCTGTGCACAGCTTGAGGATTGAGAGTAGGGCTGCCACCTCATCCCTTCCACCTGAACACACATCAATGACACAGGTTCTGGGGCTCATTAGGGTGCTAAATCAAGTCACTGAGTGCCGTCTATGCAATACATCACCCCTCACCCTGTGTCATTAATGTGTGTTCAGGTGGAAGGGATGAGGTGACAACCCTGATTGAGATCAGCAAAGTCTGTCTGTTCCCTCCACTTCAGCCATCACCTCCATGTAGCGGCGACTGTGATGGGGGGCAATCCGGTGGGGTTCCTTATGTAAGGGGGGGAACTCTGATGGAGAGCTTAATGAAACGGGGGGAGGACTCTGGTGGGGTCCTTGAAGTAAGGGTCAGGACTGGTGGGGTCCTTGAAGTAAGGGTCAGGACTGGTGGGGTCCTTGAAGTAAGGGTCAGGACTGGTGGGGTCCTTGAAGTAAGGGTCAGGACTGGTGGGGTCCTTGAAGTAAGGGTCAGGACTGGTGGGGTCCTTGAAGTAAGGGTCAGGACTGGTGGGGTCCTTGAAGTAAGGGTCAGGACTGGTGGGGTCCTTGAAGTAAGGGTCAGGACTGGTGGGGTCCTTGATGTAAGGTGGGAGGACTCTTATGGAGAGCTTCATGAAATGGGGGGGGGGGGGTTTGTGCATTGGTGGGGTCCCTGATGTAAGGCAGGGGGGATTCTGGTGGGGTGCCTGATGTAAGGTAGGGGGGATTCTGGTGGGGTACCCGATGTAAGGTAGGGGGGATTCTGGTGGGGTACCCGATGTAAGGTAGGGGGGATTCTGGTGGGCTACCTGATGTAAGGTAGGGGGGATTCTGGTGGGCTGCCTGATGTAAGGTAGGGGGGATTCTGGTGGGGTACCTGATGTAAGGTAGGGGGGATTCTGGTGGGGTGCCTGATGTAAGGTAGGGGGGATTCTGGTGGGGTGCCTGATGTAAGGTAGGGGGGATTCTGGTGGGGTACCTGATGTAAGGTAGGGGGGATTCTGGTGGGTCCCTGAAGTAAGTTAGGGGGGATTCTGGTGGGGTGCCTGATGTAAGGTAGGGGGGATTCTGGTGGGGTGCCTGATGTAAGGTAGGGGGGATTCTGGTGGGGTGCCTGATGTAAGGTAGGGGGGATTCTGGTGGGGTGCCTGATGTAAGGTAGGGGGGATTCTGGTGGGTCCCTGAAGTAAGTTAGGGGGGATTCTGGTAGGGTACCTGATGTAAGGTAGGGGGGATTCTGGTGGGGTACCTGATGTAAGGTAGGGGGGATTCTGGTGGGGTGCCTGATGTAAGGTAGGAGGGATTCTGGTGGGGTGCCTGATGTAATGGAGGGAGGTCTCTGGTGGGGTCCCTGATGTAAGGGGGAGGACTCCGGGGTGGTCCCTGTTGTAAGGGGGAGGACTCTGGTGGGGTCCTTGATGTAAAGGGGGGCTTTGGTGGAAAGCTTCATGAAATGGGGGGGGCTCTGGTGGGGTCCCTGATGTAAGGGAGGACTCTGGTGGGCTCCCTGATGTAAGGGAAGGGGGACTCTGGTGGGGTACCTGATGTAATGGGGGGGGGAATTCTGATGCTGTCCCTGATATAAGGGAGGGAGGACTCTGGTGGGGTCCCTGATGTAAGGGAGGGAGGACTCTGGTGGGGTCCCTGATGTAAGGGAGGGAGGACTCTGGTGGGATCCCTGATGGGAGGGAAGGGGGACTGTTGTGGGCTCCTTATGTAAAGGGAGACTCTGTTGGAGAGCTTCATGAAATGGGGGGGGAAGGGTTGCCCTGATGGGGTCCCTCCTGATGGGGGGAGAACTGTGGGAGGGTCCCTTATGTAAGGGAGGGAGGTCTTTGGGGGGTTCCTGATGTAAGGGGGAGAGGACTCGGGTGGGGTCCATGATGTAAAGGAGGACTCTGTTGGAGAGCTTCATGAAAGGGGGGGGGCAGTGGCTCTAGTGGGGTCCCTGATGTAAGGGAGGGATCTTGTCGGGAGACTATGATCTAAGGGAGGCTCTGATGGGGACTTTAATATAAGGGGAGACCCTGATGTAGGAAGGTCTCTGATGTAACAAGGACTCAGATGGGGTCCCTGAAGTAAGGGGGGCCCTGATGTAGAGGGTAACTCCCAAAAAACATGAGACTGCTCCAAACGTTTGATTTGTCTTTCACTCTCAGTAAACAGGACAAATAGAGAGGGGAATCTACCTATTGGGGGTGCAGACAGCAATGAAACCTGACAGGGGGTCTATCCCCCTCCACTCTATCCAAAACTAAAAAAAAAAACAATCTTCAGTTCTACTTTAAAGTTTATATAAAGCCAAAACTTGTTTTTTTTATATTGTATAGAGCAGGGAAGGGTTAAGCCCTCTGTCAGTTGATTTGTATAGAGCAGGGAGGGGTTAAGCCCTCCGTCAGTTGATTGGTATAGAGCAGGGAAGGGTTAAGCCCTCCGTCAGTCGATTTGTATAGAGCAGGGAAGGGTTAACCCCTCTGTCAGTTGATTGGTTTAGAGCAGGGAAGGGTTAACCCCTCTGTCAGTTGATTGGTTTAGAGCAGGGAAGGGTTAACCCCTCTGTCAGTTGATTGGTATAGAGCAGGGAGGGGTTAAGCCCTCCGTCAGTTGATTTGTAGAGCAGGGAAGGGTTAACCCCTCTGTGAGTTGATTGGTATAGAGCAGGGAAGGGTTAACCCCTCTGTCAGTTGATTTGTATAGAGCAGGGAGGGGTTAAGCCCTCCGTCAGTTGATTTGTAGAGCAGGGAAGGGTTAACCCCTCTGTGAGTTGATTGGTATAGAGCAGGGAAGGGTTAACCCCTCTGTCAGTTGATTGGTATAGAGCAGGGAAGGGTTAAGCCCTCCGTCAGTTGATTTGTAGAGCAGGGAGGGGTTAAGCCCTCCGTCAGTTGATTTGTAGAGCAGGGAAGGGTTAAGCCCTCTGTCAGTTGATTGGTATAGAGCAGGGAAGGGTTAAGCCCTCTGTCAGTTGATTTGTAGAGCAGGGAGGGGTTAAGCCCTCTGTCAGTTGATTTGCCGTCTGTGTCCTCTCCGGCGATCTCATTTCCTGCCCCAGAGCCTCCACACTGGTAATACCTGTTTGATGTTTCCCCCATGTGACCCCATTCATCCGCACACACCTGCTGAAAACCAAATATACGAGTTTATTTAGAAATGCACTTGGCTAAGAGGCAGAGAACATTGTAGATAACGGTACACACTTTCCTTGGTGCTCCAGGCCATGTTTACACTCGCTTCATTCTCCGAAAGCATTTGACAGGCAGTGATGCCGTTGCAGCGTGGCCCCGTTCACTCGAAGGGGTTGCGCTCAGTGGGGGAGATAGTGCCCTCCAAATACAAGAGAGGTATAATTCCTACCACAAAGCATCATGGCCATGACGTGTACACTCTGAGCCACTGCCTTCGCCGCTGAAGTGGGAAGCAGTTGAGGGGTGGTAAAAGCATGACTCAGCTGTGGGGTTTTACTGCCCCCCAACTGCAAGTGTAAACGAGCCCTCCGGTGTTGTTTGAGGCACCAAAAAGGGGGCTTCTCAATGGGGAATACTGTGCTGGACCTGCAAGCCTAGTGTTTGGTTTGTCATTGTGGTGCCATCCGAGGTTTGCCGCCAAGCATCGCAGCAGCATCATGTGTACAGCCTCATCAGGGTGCCTTTGCAGCTTAACCACTTCCTGTCCGGACACTTCTACCCCCTTCCTGTCCAGGGCAATTTTCAGCTTTCAGCGCTATCACACTTTGAATGACAGTTGCGCGGTCATGCAACACTGTACCCATATGAATTTTTTACCATTTTTTTGAGACAGATAAAGCTTTATTTTGGTGGTATTTATTCACCACTGGGATTTTAATTTTTTTTGCTATGTAAATGAAAAAGTCCAAAATTTTGAAAAAAAGTGTTTTTCTTATAAAATTTTGCAAATAAATAATCTTTCATCATAAATCTTGGCCAAAATGTATTCCGTTATATTTTTAGTAAAAAAAAATAAAATAATGCAAATTAGTTTATAACCAAAAATTATAATTTTTTTTACATTTTTATTTTATTTTTTTATATTTATTTATTTTTTTTACATACGGTCACCCTAGCAGTACAGCGTCACCATGGTGTCACTGTACTACTTGTGGGGGGTGATGATTTTTTTTTTTTTTTTTACAGTGATTGCTTTTACACCCATATAGGATGTAAAAGCAATCATTTCTCTTTCTCTCTGGCTGCATTCTTGCAGCCATTGAGAACTATTGTGTGAGCTGTGATTGGTCACATGGTACAAGGCTGTTGTGAATAGCCTTGTACCATGTGACCTCTGTGATCATTCACAGATTTAACACGTAATAAGCAATGATGTCACAAGTGACATCTTGCTTACTACTTTGCATGTGATCACTGATTGGCCTATCAGTGATCACATGATCGGGACCTCACACAGAGGTCCCGTCCGACGATCGGTGTTTCACTGTGTCCAGAGGACACAACGGACACCAGCTAGAAAAGGCGGGTGCCATTTATGAACGGCAACCCGCCCCTGGACTGCCACCGCCCTGCCGTTTATAAACAGCAGGCGGACGGCAAGTGGTATTAAAGGGTTACTTCACCGTTACAGAAAAGATTGAAAAAAGTGAACTAACACTGTACAACCTCCCCTCCCTCCAGTATCCATTGTACTTATCCCCATGTGTGATGAAATGTCAGTGCTCATGCGGCTGGTGCAGCGGTTTGGGGGGGGGGGGGGGTTAACACCCCTGCTCTTCTCTTTTCAGGACTTCTGGGATGGATCGGAGAAATGCTCTGTGCCAGCGCTGACCAATCAGAATCACTCTGATCCATGCTGGAAGCCCAAAAGAGAGAAGAGAGAGACGAGCAGGGACTTCATATCCCCAGGCCACTGGACTGGCTGTGTAGGCACAGACCAATCATCGCCCACTCGGGTAAGTACAGCAGGAACTTTCCTAGCCGGCAGACGCCAGCGTCCTTAACAACAAGTGAATATCTGGTTGTTAAGGAGCAGGCTGGCAAACCAGCCACCATGTCCTTAACAGATGACTCATCAGCTGTCAGCGGGGTTCTCAACTAACAAAAACAAAATAATTGTTAGCTGTTAAAAATTGAGGGAAAAAAACATCACCGCCCCCCCCCCCCTCCGCACCCCCACTAAATCTGTTCCAGGGCCTTCAGATCTGGTATGGATTTTAAAGGGAAGCCCACAGCAAAATGAAGAAAAAAAACTGCATGGGGTCCCCCCAAATCCATAGCAGACACTTAGGTCCGGTATAGATCTTGAGGGGAACCCCACATCAAAATTATAGAAGAAATGGCGTAGGGGTCCCCCCCCCCAAATCCTTACCAGACCCTCATTTGAGCGTGCAGTTTGGTGCGATTCCCCTGCACCCCCAACCCAATCCTTCCCCCCCCACTCGAATCATACTAGGCCAAATGCCTTCAACATGAGGGAGGGGTACATTGGGGTATGGGGGCCCCCCCCTTAAAGCACCTTGTCCCCATGTTGAGGAGGATAAGGGTCTCTTCCACTCAACCCTGGCCCAGTGGTTGTGGGGGTGCGGGCATGACTTGTTGGAATCTGGCCCCCAGATCCTGCCCCCCACCACCATGTAGTGGTAAAAGTGAGTAAAAACACAGAGCCAGGCTTTGACAAGTACTTTATTAAAAAAAAAAAAAAAAAAAAAATGTCCCCGAAGTAGATCAAAAGCCAATCATGATGAATACTGGCCGCGACCCGAAAAAAAAAGAAGGTCCACATCTGATGCTGGCTCCCTATCTGTCCATGCACACATCGTCGTTTACATTCGTTTTTTTGAACGCAGAAAACGTGCGTTCAGAAGTCAATTTTATCAGCATTTCCAACGCAAAACGCTTGTAAACGTGGCAAATCGCGTTTGTAAGCGCTTGCGTCTGAATTTTTTTTTTAACTCTTCCAGTTCCTGATGCTGTCATCATGAAAAATGCATGCAAAGTGTTTTCAGGGTATTTGGATGGACAAAACCCTGAAAACAGGATGTTCCTGCCAATCTCCTCACACATTGTAATGACCAATTCACACCTCAGACCTCTCCCACCCTTGGAAACAAAAGATATGTTAATGACCATTCACACCTGAATTCCTCATGACCTCCTGCCAGGTGACCTTAATGACTGCCTCCTCCAGACACCTTCCCACCCTTGGAAACAAAAGAAATGTTAATGAGCAACTCACACCTAAGCTAATCTCAACACATACTGCTGTCTCTGCTTCTACTCTCTGTATTTCTCTGAAACAGTTTGAAATATTTAATAATTTACCACTTTTCAGTGCATTCTGGGCATTTGGGAGGTTCTCCTGCGCTTATCTTTAAAAAAACACTTCTAAACATAAACGCGCTATGCAAACGCCTCTAAACAGACGTTTTTTTACCTAGGTTTTCCAGCAGTCAGTTTCCATCGTTCAGAAGTGTCCCGTGTACAAGAAGGGCTAAGGGTCTCTAATTTAGCTATACTTCTAATCTTCATTTTACATTGAACTGAACATAACTGTCACTTTTTTTAAATGTAGTATACTTGCCAGCTTTGTGAATTGAGTTTGGTATAAAAAAAAAAAAGAAAAAAGGGAAAAAAGTGATTGAATAACACAAAAAAAGTAAGAGGTGGGTAAAAATAAAAGCACCTAGGTAAAACAGTCTGCGGGGGCCACAAGAACAAAACAATGAATGTTAAAGGCCCCCTCACAGCCCCAAACCAGTGTTTGGGAATCTAGTGTGTTAGAACCCCTGTCAGGTGTTAATTGCTGTCTCTCTCCGGACATCCACCCTCTCTAGTTTTCCTGGTGACTGTTGTCTTTGGTGATAGGATTTTACAGTTGTCACTGAAATTGGGGGGGCGGCGGCGGCAAATGTTTCATTGGGGGTACCTGTTTCAATGACAATTGTCTAACGGCTCATGGTTGGGGGGGGGGGGACAATAGGTGCCTGAGCTGCATTTTTACCACCACTTTTAAGCTACAAAGGCAGAGAGATGGGGATGTACACATGCCATGACTGTGTTGCTTTGCTTCATGGCTGCTGCAGAAATTCCCCCCCCCCCCCCCCCGTTGCATCTGACAGGCAGTACCGCTGCTGAATGCATTTTAACTACATAGGACCCTGCCATTACCACCCTGCAAATGTGTGTACTGCAATAAGTTGCGGTGAGGTGCTATGGCATTTGCTTGGTGGAAACAGGTGGTGGGGAGATGACATATTACCTAGTCACTGAAAAGCAATCCACTGTGGATTGCTTTTCATAGGTTCAGCATTGTTGGCCAGACATCTAAATATAGCCTTGGAGGGTCCTCATTCCCTGTCATGCCTTAGGGTTGGGATCTGGTAGGAAATCTCCCCGATGGGACACAGAAGTAACAAAATAATCCTGAAAGGAGTTCCAACCATTCTCTACTCTAAGGCTAGGTTCACATCTGTGCGGGTGGTGCCGCTGCGGATCCGCACAAAAATCCGTGCAGCCGCACCACCCGCACAGAAGAATGCGGATCCGCGGGTGGGTGACGTTAATTCTAATGGCACGCCGCCCGCACTGGAGGTTCCCGTGCGGGCTGCGTTTTCAGAAGAAATGCAGGGACTTCTTCCCTGTGTGTCCCGGAGCGCGGGAGTCCATTCAAATGAATGAGCTCTTGTACCCGTGCAAAACGCGGACCGCAGGAACACGGATATGTGAATCGGGGTAAAGCCAAAACAATTTTTTACTTTTCTATAGATACTTTTAAAAATGAGTCAGTTGGACTTGTTTTCCCTTCACTTTTGCTAATCTGCATTTTCTTCTCAACTTGATTTTTGTATTGCAGAATGCTCAGCAGAGGAAAAATAGAAGCCCAGATAAAGCAGAGCATTCCAAGGACCCTGACAATTCTGCAGGGCGCAGGGCTTGGAGATCCAGAGGAAAGGCAGGGAGATCAGGCAGTGAGGTAGCCAGAGTGGCAAGAGAGGCTAATCCAAGATCCAAGCTGAGCACCCGTCTTCATGTCCCCCAGGAAACGTGGCATAACCTAACCAGAGATGGCGACACCGGCAGTGTAGAAGGACCTCACCCCACGGATCGCATTTTCACCCCAAAGTGTGACGTCAAAGGAAAAGACGCCCTGTCTGCTCTCTCCAGAGCCACCACCCAGAAATGTCAGCAGGAGATTGCCGACATTGTCTGTCTGCACCAGTTGGGACAGATCATTCCCAAGAGTTTGCCCCGTTATTGCCAAACGACAGGTAATTGTTCGGGCTGCTGGACGGCCTCATTTTTCACTTTTTTATGCTGTGACCATTCCTTCTGATGCTTTCTCCATAAAACAAAATACATTAAAGTGGTTGTAAACCCTGACTTGCACCCAGTGAAGTGAGTGACCTCATGTGATACACAGAGATGAAACAAACCGAAGTTGTACCTGTTTATGTGCAGTCTTCTCTACACCAGTTTAAAGTGCTGAATTTATAAAGCTTGTCTGAGAGTGCAGAAAAAGGCGGCAGAGAGCTGAAATTACACTCTGCAGAACCCAGGGAGGAGAGCACTGATAGCTGATTGGAGGGAAGAGAGACACCCTGTTCCCTATAGCTCACAGGAACAGAGCTGAGGCTGTCAATACACTGGAGCTCCCTCCACTGGCACCATTTTCTTTTGGTGTCAGGAATACTTTTTAGAAGTGACTCACGCCAATAGCAGTAACAAAGCAGCAGACAGAAATGACACTTAGTGGTCTTAATTGGGACAGACTAAAGGATATGCTTTGCTTATCTTTCATATCTGAGATTTATAACCACTTTAAAGAGTTAGTAAACCCAGGACCCTGCATTCACTATATCCGGTCTCCCCGGACCCTGCATTCACTATATCTGGTCTCCCGGACCCTGCATTCACTATATCCGGTCTCCCCGGACCCTGCATTCACTATATCTGGTCTCCCCGGACCCTGCATTCACTATATCTGGTCTCCCCGGACCCTGCATTCACTATATCTGGTCTCCCCGGACCCTGCATTCACTATATCTGGTCTCCCCGGACCCTGCATTCACTATATCTGGTCTCCCCGGACCCTGCATTCACTATATCCGGTCTCCCCGGACCCTGCATTCACTATATCTGGTCTCCCCGGACCCTGCATTCACTATATCTGGTCTCCCCGGACCCTGCATTCACTATATCTGGTCTCCCCGGACCCTGCATTCACTATATCTGGTCTCCCCGGACCCTGCATTCACTATATCCACTCTCCCCGGACCCTGCATTCACTATATCCACTCTCCCCGGACCCCGCGTTCACTATATCCACTCTCCCCGGACCCCGCGTTCACTATATCCACTCTCCCCGGACCCCGCGTTCACTATATCCACTCTCCCCGGACCCCGCGTTCACTATATCCGGTCTCCCCGGACCCCGCGTTCACTATATCCGGTCTCCCCGGACCCCGCGTTCACTATATCCGGTCTCCCCGGACCCCGCGTTCACTATATCCGGTCTCCCAGGACCCCGCGTTCACTATATCCGGTCTCCCAGGACCCCGCGTTCACTATATCCGGTCTCCCCGGACCCCGCGTTCACTATATCCGGTCTCCCCGGACCCCGCGTTCACTATATCCGGTCTCCCAGGACCCCGCGTTCACTATATCCGGTCTCCCCGGACCCCGCGTTCACTATATCCGGTCTCCCCGGACCCCGCGTTCACTATATCCGGTCTCCCCGGACCCCGCGTTCACTATATCCGGTCTCCCCGGACCCCGCGTTCACTATATCCGGTCTCCCCGGACCCCGCGTTCACTATATCCGGTCTCCCCGGACCCCGCGTTCACTATATCCGGTCTCCCCGGACCCCGCGTTCACTATATCCGGTCTCCCCGGACCCCGCGTTCACTATATCCGGTCTCCCCGGACCCCGCGTTCACTATATCCGGTCTCCCCGGACCCCGCGTTCACTATATCCGGTCTCCCCGGACCCCGCGTTCACTATATCCGGTCTCCCCGGACCCCGCGTTCACTATATCCGGTCTCCCGCAGTACACACAACATGGAAATGCAACTATTTTGGGAAATATAAACTGCTAAATACCTTTTCTAATCAGCAGTTAGAGTAGTCTTGTGACTTCTATCAGTGTCCAGCTGAGTACTGGTTATAGCTTGTTGGAGGAGTTTTCATTCTCCTCTGACTGTCCTATGAGGCTGCATAACCCCTGAACTTCTGTCTGGACAGTGCTGATTGGCCCTCTGCTGATCACATACACCCTCCCAAGAAAAAAGCTCTCTAGCAAGTCACAAAAACTGAGCATCTGCACAGTGGCTCCTAGAGCTTTGTGCTATCTGCAGATGGATTGATGACAGTAAAAGGAGGGGAGGATCAGAGAAGACAGGATCAAACAGCCTATTTACAGAATGCAGAGGATTAACCCCTTAGGTTCCACAGTGAGTATAACCAGCATGCTTTACTGCATATACAGACTGATTGTACTGTTGTGGGTTTAGTATCACTTTAAGGGCTAATTCACACATTGTGGTGACAGATGATTTACTGCATTGTGACACATCTGTCACCTCAGGGACACACAGGGAATAATTGTTTCCTAGGTCTCCCTTTTACACTGCAGTACAGCCTATGGCTGCGATGAAATACAGTCATGCTGCGTTTTATCGCATGCCGATTCGCATTGTAATGTACTGCAAAGCTGTGCTGTATACTGTTATGAATGATATGTGTATGTTTTGTACACTTCACATAAAGTTTATACAAAATAAAGGGAGTCATGTGATGCTCTGAATTTCTACCGTAGCCGGCAACAGAGCGCAGTGATTCCCTCCGGCAGCTCTCCATTCACAGTCTAAAAGCTCCGTAGAAACCTTGGGCCCCATTGTGACGAGTGCCAGACCTGAAGCGCTGAGATCTTGCCATCGCAGTCCTTGGTAGCTGTCAGACTGTTAGGTGGATTCTCCTTTCAATTAATAGAATCTAAGAATTGGTTTGTTTTTTGTTTCCAGGTAAAATAACCCCTGGCTTACAGTGGGAGGAGTCAGATGTTGGAGCCCCGCCTCCGGAGGATCCACTGCGCATTGTTTACATGCTTGTTGTACACGGGAGAGCGGTGCGGCAATTGAAACGTCTCATCAAAGCCATTTACCACAAAGACCACTTTTACTACATCCATGTAGATCAGGTAAGAGATGGCTTAACATAATGGGGGTCCAGTCATTTGTACAGCCCCCCCTACGCACGCCTGCAATTCACAAACCTCTGAAGACTGGACAGATTTTATTTCTAAACAAACATGCGATGAAAGCCCTCGGGCGCGCTAAAGGTTCTAGAGTTTTCTTTCCTTCTACCACGGGTGAAAGGAAAGAACATCGTTTGATTCCCCCATCATCACAGTCCGTGGTAATTATTATTATACAGTGTTTATATAGCGCCAACAGTTCGCTCAGCGCTGTACATTATAAAGGGAGACAATACACGAGACAGTACAATAACAATACAATGCAATACACGAGGGGATCGAGGGCCCTGCTCCTTGGAACTTACAATCTAGGAGGGAGGGGATAGTGGTACAGGAGGAAATAGCTGTGGAGGATGGAGTGGTAGGAAGAGTGGAGGAGATCGGCGATTAGTAGAGGGCGTGGTAGGCTTCCCTGCAGAGGTGGGTTTTCAGGGTGCACCTAAAGGAGAGGAGAGTAGGTGATAGTCTGATGGATTTGGGGTAGGGAGTTCCAGAGGATGGAGGAAGCCCTGGAGAAGTCCTGCAGATGGGCATGGGAGGAGGAGACCAGGGAACTAGAAAGGAGGTCTTGTGAGGAGCGGAGAGTAGGCGATAGTCTGATGGATTGGGGTAGGGAGTTCCAGAGGATGGGGGAAGCCCTGGAGAAGTCCTGGAGACGGGCATGGGAGGAGACCAGGGAACTAGAGAGGAGGAGGTCTTGTGAGGAGCGGAGAGTACGTTTTGGGTGGTATTTGGATAGCAGGTCGGTGATGTAGTTTGGGGCAGTGTTATGAATGGCTTTGTATTATCATTTTGAATTTTATCCGTTGGGCAATCGGAAGCCAGTGGAGGGAATGGCAGAGGGGGGTGGCGGATACGGAGCGGTTAGTAAGGTGGATGAGTCTGGCCGCAGTATTCAGGATAGATAATGGGGGAATCCTTCCCACAGCGCTATTGTGTTTTGCTGACAGGGAGCATTCCCTGGCAGCAGAACACAGCGATCACTGCTGGCGGCTATAGACGCTGGCAATGGTCACATGAAAAAAAAAACAGGCTGGTTGTACTGAAATCGATCAATGAATCAACTTCAATACAACCAGCCTGCTGAAGGTTGGATCAAATCTCGGGCAGTTGCTGCTGACCTGGACAATTTGATACATCTAATCCCAACCACAGCACCACCTGCCTGGAGTTTGCATGTTCTCCCTGGGTTTCCTCCGGGTACGCTGGTTTCCTCCCACACTCCAAAGACATGCTGGTAGGTGAATTGGCTCCTGTATATGTAAATTGTCCCTAGTATGTGTATGTATGAATGTGAGTTAGGGACCTTAGATTGTACACCCCTTGAGGGTTAGGGACCTTAGATTGTACACCCCTTGAGGGTTAGGGACCTTAGATTGTACGCCCCTTGAGGGTTAGGGACCTTAGATTGTACGCCCCTTGAGGGTTAGGGACCTTAGATTGTACGCCCCTTGAGGGTTAGGGACCTTAGATTGTACGCCCCTTGAGGGTTAGGGACTGATGTGAATGTACAATATATATGTAAAGCGCTGCGTAAATTGACAGTCCTATATAAGTACCTGAAATAAATACATAAATCTGCGGTCGGTATAACTGCAGGTTTGATTGAACTGTATCCTTCACCAACAGGTGCCCTTGCGCTCAGTGCTGCATAAGCTGTATGTAGCCTCAGGTACTTACAGTATACAGCTCTGTTCTGGCAACAAGGCAGACACTCATCGGGTAAAAAGAAACCCTGTGAGTAGAGAACTCACTGGAAAAGAAATGCTCAAGAGAACAACTTACTGGGCCCTCTCCTGGAACAAAATAGAATCTGAGCCATTCAGAGGAAGCTTTGTATTTTCTAAATGAATACAAGGCTTCTACTGATTGGCTGAAGTGAAGATCGTGACATCATCCTCCTGCCCCTCCACTGCAGTATGTGCTAAGACTACATGCAGTCCATACTGCACTGACCGCAAATACACCTGTTAATGAAAAAAATAGTTTGTTTGGATCAGCTTGGTGCAAACGAACGAGTTCAATCAAACCCTTAAGTTACGTTTTAAAGCTGAATTCCAGGAATTGACGTCCTTTGTGACAAGTGAAGGCACACTATGAGTTAAGTCCAAGGAGATGTACGACATCTCCTGGACTTATCTTTGTTAATAACATTTGACAGGTTTATTTGGAGAGATGCTGTGGGATCCGAGAGGAAAAAAGGCACACAGCAGCTATGCCCACTCTCCCCTCTAGTGCCAATGTACAGAAGACTTGGTATTATGTGAACACATTCACAAAATACAAAGGCTTCTGTGATTGGGCAGGAGCAGGGGAGGGGCGGGTATAGCAGCTGCAGTAACTCTGCTGTTGAAGATGCAGAGATTAGGAGGATCAGTGTTGAACTTCTGGAAATACAGCGATAGACTTCTTCTGGGAGTACTATAAACCAGTCAGATATAAATAATAGAGAGAAGTCCAGGAGATGTGACGCATCTCCTTGGACGTAGCTCATGGTGTGCCTTCACTTTTCACAAATTGAAGGAATTCAGAATTAAGTAGCGGCCAGGGTAACGTTTCATCCTGTACTACTTTAGAGCAGCTGAGGGAAGAATTTATGAATCAAATTACTTTTGTAGTTGATTTTGTCTCAAAATGTGCCTCGCTACTCCTGTTTAGCATTGGTTTGCTGTGCAACAGAACTGATAATGTGCCCCTCTGTACTTGGACTTTCAAGCGATCCCATTTCTTTCCCCAATACGGTAAACACACCTGACCTTTTTACTGTATCACAGCGCATTGTTGAAAATACATATTTGTTGTGGTGTACTGCAAAAAAAAAAGTTGGGCAAATATTGTTTTGTGGAGGTGCAGTGAGGGCCCATACAAAAGGAATGCATTGAACAGGGTGAATGGACCTTTACTAATTTATGTCTTTCTGACAGCGCTCAAATTACCTTCATAGTGAAGTTGTCCAGTTGGCACAGCAGTATACAAACATTCGTGTTACCCCATGGCGCATGATCACTATATGGGGTGGAGCCAGTCTTCTCACCATGTATTTGCGCGGCATGCAAGATTTGCTTGAAATGTCCGACTGGCCCTGGGACTTCTTTATCAACTTAAGTGCCACTGACTACCCAACCAGGTAAGTTAGAAAAGACACTAAAAAAAAGAAAATAATTGTTATAAATATGACCTTTTGTTTTACATATAAACATTTCATGTAGTGCAAAGGATTCCTAGAGCACTAGGGCTTAGCTAACCATTTGCCCTCCTGAGGATTTACCCCTCTTCCTGACCAGGCCATTTTTTGCGTTACGGCGCAGCTTTACGTTAACTGACAATTGTGCGGTCATGTAACGCTGCACCCAAATGAAATATACGTCCTTTTTTTTCCCACGAATTGTGCTTTCTTTAGGTGGTATTTGATTGCCTGTGTGTTTTTTTTTTTTTTTTTTTTGCAGTATAAAAAAAAAAAGACAATTTTTGAGAGCGAAAACTTTTTTGACTTTTTGCTATTAAACATGTCCAGTGAAAAAATTTTAAAATCATAAATTTAGGCCAAAATGTATTCTGCTCCATGTCTTTGCTAAAGAAAAAAATCCCAGTACGTGTAAATTAATTGGTTTACGTGAAAGTTATCGCGTAATATATTGGAGCCCCCTCTCCTGTTTAATAAATAGCAGATATGCAAAAAAAAAAATATGTAGAGAAAAAAAGTTATTCAGTATATACTACCCTTATCCCTGGCTTTCACCCATGGAATTCTTTACATGTGTTCCTTGTGAGAATGGCTGTTGTACCTGAACCGTGTTAGGTTTGTCATGTAACTTGAAATGTTTCTTTTGTATACAGGACCAACGAGGAGCTGGTTCTCTTTCTATCAAAATACAGAGACAAGAACTTCCTTAAATCTCATGGCCGTGACAATGCTAGGTAAGATTTCCCCTTGTGATAGCGAAGTCCTATATCTTAAAAAAACAAAAAAAAAACCACAATTCTTGTCCAGGTCTTACATTCTCATCATGAAACCGAGGAAACGCAAAGAATTAAAGAAAAGCACACTCACCTGAAGTCGTGTATTAATTAAAAAGTATTTAAAGTGTTACTAAACCCCGGACCCTGCGTTCCCTATATCCGGTCTCCCCGGACCCTGCGTTCCCTATATCCGGTCTCCCCGGACCCTGCGTTCCCTATATCCGGTCTCCCCGGACCCTGCGTTCCCTATATCCGGTCTCCCCGGACCCTGCGTTCCCTATATCCGGTCTCCCCGGACCCTGCGTTCCCTATATCCGGTCTCCCCGGACCCTGCGTTCCCTATATCCGGTCTCCCCGGACCCTGCGTTCCCTATATCCGGTCTCCCCGGACCCTGCGTTCCCTATATCCGGTCTCCCCGGACCCTGCGTTCCCTATATCCGGTCTCCCCGGACCCTGCGTTCCCTATATCCGGTCTCCCCGGACCCTGCGTTCCCTATATCCGGTCTCCCCGGACCCTGCGTTCCCTATATCCGGTCTCCCCGGACCCTGCGTTCCCTATATCCGGTCTCCCCGGACCCTGCGTTCCCTATATCCGGTCTCCCCGGACCCTGCTTTCCCTATATCCGGACCCTGCGTTCCCTATATCCGGACCCTGCGTTCCCTATATCCGGACCCTGCGTTCCCTATATCCGGACCCTGCGTTCCCTATATCCGGTCTCCCACAGTACACACAATATTGAAATTTAATTATTTTAGTAAATATACTCTGCTAAATACCTTTTCTCATAGCAGTATAAAGCAGTCTTGTGACTTCTACCAGCGTCCCGCTGAGCACTGGTTAAAGATTGTTGGAGGAGTTTTTATTCTCTTCTGACTGTCCTATGAGGCTGCATAACCCCTGACCTTCTGTCTTGGCAGTGCTGATCACATGCACCCTTCCAAAAAAAAAAACTCTAGCAAGACACACTAAACTGCGCATGTACAGAGTGCCTCCTAGAGCTCTCTACTATCAGCAGATAGATTGAGGACAATAAAAGAAGGGGAGGATCAGAGAAGACAGGATCAAACAGCCTTTTTACACAATGCAGAGGATTAACCCCTTAGGTTCCACAGTGAGTATAACAAGCATGCTTTACTACATATACAGACTGATTTTACTGTTGTGGGTTTAGGAACACTTTAAATAATGCATTTTTTATTTTGCAAAGATGAATATTAGAGTTTTTCAACAGTTTTTACCAGCACACGATGACAGTGCAAAATATTTACAGTAAAAGTAAAAGGGCAAAAAGGAGGCGTATAGGCCATAAGCAACAAGGACATATCAAAACAGAAAAGTCATCACCTCATGACGGCAAACAGAATGAGTAACAGCGGGCTGTGGGGATGTACTCGGCCCGACTGCGGGGTCTGCCCCACCTATCTGAGAAATGCAATCCAGAACCTAGTGGCGGGAGTGGCATCAACATGAACTGGTAGGACAGCAAACACAAGGACAAAAGGAGTTCAATAGTAGCTGGGGGGGGGGATTAGAGGAAGGGGGAGAAGAAGGGCAGGATGGGGGGAGGGATGGGAGGAGTCCTGTAAAGGCATTTTTACATACAATAGGTTGAAATGTTTGAACTTCATCTGGTATCTGTCACTTGTAATCTTTAACCACTTCAATACCGAGCACTTTTACCCCCTTCCTGCCCAGGCCAATTTTCAGCTGTCAGTGCTGTCGCACTTTGAATGACAATTGCGCTGTCATGCAACACTGTACCCATATGAAATTTTTATAATTTTTTTCACACAAATCGAGCTTTCGTTTGGCGGTATTTAATCACCACTGAGGTTTTTATTTTTTGCTAAATAAAACAAAAAACACCTGAAACTTTTGAAAAAACGCACTTTTCTTCGTTTCTGTAATAAAATTTTGCAAATAAATAACATTTCTTCATAAATTTAGGTCAAAATTTATTCTGTTACATTTCTTTGGTGAAAATAATAATAATTGAATTTGTATTTTTTTTCAAATGTTTCTATTACTTTTTTTTTTATTAATTTTTTTTTTTTTTTACACTTTTATTTTTCAGCACACTGACATAGTAACATTGAGCTACTCTGGGCAAGTGATCAGGATTTTTTTTTTTTAAACACATTATGATTGCTAATACCAATATATTTTGTTGATATTTGAAATCGTTACTGAATGAAACTGATTCATTTAGTCTTTTTTTTGTGATTAGCTGTGATTGGGCAAAGCTGATCGCGTGATACAGATGGGTTGTGATAGGCCCTGTCTGTATCATGTGACTGTCTTGACCAGTCACAGCTAACAACTTAAATGTATACAATGGATGGCATGACCGGAAGCCATCCATTGTATACAATTGACATGTGATCTGCTGTGATTGGTAACAGCGGTCACATGACACTGGCAACGGGCCGGTGTAGTGATATGTCATTGGCTGTGTCCAGTGGACACAGCCGGTGACAGATCATGCCGCTGTGCGGCCCGTTTTGACAGGATGTCATATGACGCCCAGTCACAATGGCGAGTGTCCCACCCGGCTGTCAATCTGCTATAGGCCGGGCGGGAAGGTGTTAATCCATCTACCGTTTTAAAGTGATTTGTAAAGGCTCAGCTTTTTATTTTATTAAATTAATAAAGATGCTGCTTTGATGGGTGGATGTCAGTCTGGAGAAGTGGGTGCTCATAGACCGGCTGTATTTCCATACAGACTGCCTTAAGTAATGTCCTCATGTGGTGCTGAATGGCCATGATTAACCACTTCATGTCCGGACATTTTTACCCCCTTCCTTTCCAGGCCAATTTTCAGCTTTCAGCGCTGTCACACTTTGACAATTACACGGTCATGCAACACTGTACACATATGAATTTTTTAGCATTTCTTTAGACAGATAAAGCTTTATTTTGGTGGTATTTATTCACTACTGGGATTTTTATTTTTTTTGCTATGTAAATGAAAATGTCCAAAAATTTTGAAAAAAAGTGTTTTTCTTATAAAATTTTGCAAATAAATAAAATTTCATCATAAATCTTGGCCAACATTTATTCCTTTTTTTTATATTTTTAGTAAAAAAAAAATAACCTAAATTAGTTTGTAACTAAAATTATAATTTTTAAGCATTTTTTTTTTTTACCTTTATTTAATTTTTTATATTTATGTTTTTTTTTACATACTGTCACCCTAGCAGTACAGTGTCACCATGGTGACACTGTACTACTTGTGGGGGGTGATGAAGATTTTTTTTTTTTTTTTTACACTGATTGCTTTTACACCCATAAAGGCTATAAAAGCAATCATTTCTCCTTCTCTCTGGCTGCATTCTTGCAGCCATTGAGAACTATTGTGTGAGCTGTGATTGGTCACAGCTTGTCACATGGTACAAGGCTGTTGTGAATAGCCTTGTACCATGTGAACTCTGTGATCATTTACAGATTTCACACGTAGTAAGCAATTATGTCAGAAATGACATCTTGCTTACTACTCTGCATGTGATCACTGATTAGCCAATCAGTGATCACATGACCGGGACCTCGTACAGAGGTCCTGTCCGATGATCGGTGTTCCACTGTGTCCGGAAGACACGGCGGGCACCGGATCACGGTGCTGCGCGCTCCCAGGGAGCGCTCACAAGCAGGGGGCAGGGAGGCCGTTTATAAACAGCCACCTGATCCTGCACTTCCGCTGTCCGGCCGTTTATATACAACAGCTGGACGGGAGGTGGTTAATTAAAAAAAAAAAAAAAAAAAAATGTTTTCTAAATCCATTGAATAAATGGGCAGGCCAGGGGACAGTCAGGCTGTGGAAGAAAAGGCTAGACGATGCTGGACATCCAAGAAAGGAGGCAATTTCTGTCTGGCTCCTGACTAATGCCCACAGTGAGAAGCAATGAAATCCGAGTAAGCCATTTCAGTACAGGAGGAGCCTAAAGCAAGACTAAACCTAAGGCCGGAGTTCTGCTTTAAGCCATAGACTCCTGTGTGTGTAAAGGAGGTTGTTGATTCAATTATTGTTGTTTAATTTCCAGGTTCATTAAGAAGCAAGGTCTAGATCGCCTTTTCCATGAGTGTGACTCGCACATGTGGCGTCTTGGTGAGCGGCAGATACCAGAAGGCATTGTGGTAGATGGTGGCTCTGATTGGTTTGCTCTGACCCGCAAGTTTGTGAAATATGTCACCTACACACAGGACGTCTTGGTGTCGGAATTGAGGCGATTCTACAAGTATACTCTGCTGCCTGCTGAGGTGATCCATTTGTGTCTTTCTGTATCAGTGTTTTCTCTGAACTTCATGTTAAATTTTATGTCTTGTCACCGTAAAGCAGCACCTGAAACCCATGTCTCTCCTACAGTCCTTCTTTCATACTGTCCTGGAGAACAGTCACGACTGTGACACTCTTGTCGACAATAATCTGCGAGTGACTAACTGGAACAGAAAGCTGGGTTGCCGCTGTCAGTACAAACACATCGTAGACTGGTGCGGCTGTTCTCCTAACGACTTCAAGCCCCAGGATGTTGTGCGTCTGCAGGTAGTCTGAAAAAGATGAACTATCTTCATTACATTTATATTATTATTATTATTTATTTATTTTTTTTAAGATTTCTAAACGCTTTTGTTGCCAATCCTTTTTTTTTTTTTATTCCTTCCATTCTTTTTTACACAAAATTAAAAAACTACTTAGAACTCTTAAGGGCCAATTCACACCAGAATGCGGTGTGGGAAACCTGCATTCCGTGCACATTCCCCACACCAGCTTCAAAACACTTTCAATTTTCAGCAGTTATCAGTGTGAACAACACTGTCACAATTACAGTGCATTTGCCTGCACTAGATCGCATGGTACTATCCCCTCATTCAAATGAATGCACCTGGATTGCATGTGAAGCGTGTTCCTGTGCAGTTCATGGTGTGAACCGGCTCTCAAAATATTTTATATTTTCGAAAATCAGAGGGCCTGTAGAATTACATTTAAATAGTTTTTTTTTTTTTTTTATTTTGCACGATATTTGCACAACTATTATCAAACCTATATGTTCAAAAAAAGAAATAAATATAATATAACCTTAGTACGCCTTAGTAGATCGCTCTTCAGAGAGCATTTGATAGGTGGTTAGATGATGTTGTGGCACCTCCTGCTTTAACTTCTTAAACCCTGCACTGGCACACTGCAACCTCATGCATTGCACGCAGTTGCGGGGTGCTTGCAGAGCAGCCCCATTCACTTGAATGGGTTGTGCTTGGCAGGTGATGGGGTATAATTCTAACCACAAAAGCACTGCAGCCACAGCATGTGTTTAGATGCCTCTGCAGCTAAAGGGGTGGGGAGGGGAGTGTTAAAAAACCTCAAGCACAGATTTTTATCTCCCCTCAAGCTGAAGGAGCCTTTACAGTTAGGCTTCTTTCACACCAATCAGTTTTTCTTCCGTTACTAAAGCAGAAGAAAAACGCATGACTATAAATCCTAGGGAACTCTTCACAACAGTCACTTGTGGGTCAGTTGCATTTTTAAGTGTGGCATGTTTGGTGTGTGTTTTTAAAACTGCACCAAAAACGCACTTCCCAATTGAAATGTATTAAAAACGCACCCGCGATTGCATTTCTGCTGCCACTTTCAGTCCAATCGCCTAGGCAATCGGAAGCAAAAGGTGTCTTCCCCCCCCCCCCCGAAGTCTTGTGGGACACGTGACAGGTCCCAGAAGACTACAGGACCATTCATGAAGCGCAGCGCTACTTGCGCCTGCGCAGTGGGCACTCGACTGTGAAGCCACAAGCTGTCACAGCCGGGTGCCCACACTGAAGATGCCGGCCTCCGGGAATACAGGACGGCTGGTGAAACTGGCTGCAGGGGGGGGGGCACCACGGGACCGAGGGACAGGTAAGTGGCTGTTTTTTAAAAGTCAGCTACAGTTTTTGTAGCTGCTGACTTTTATTTTTTGACAGGGTGAGTGGAACTCCACTTTAGGATTAATAGGATGTTAATGACCAGATAAATCTAGATAGAAGATATTGTATGTATTGTTCCATTCAGATAGTTAAGATATATAAGTAGCAGTTTTATGTGTTAGATCAGTGGTTCTCAAGCTTCCTAAAGCCATGACCCTTTAATACAGTTCCTCATGTTGTGGTGACCCCCAACCATAAAATTATTTACCCAGTAATTATAATTCATGAGTGTCGTTTTACCTCCAACACTGTTGCTTTCAGCACAGTAGCTGCTTTCAGCACAGTAGCTGCTTTCAGCACAGTAGCTGCTTTCAGCACAGTAGCTGCTTTCAGCACAGTAGCTGCTTTCAACAGAGTAGCTGCTTTCAACACAGTAGCTGCTTTCAACACAGTAGCTGCTTTCAACACAGTAGCTGCTCTTTACACATCAGAAATGTGTTTTCCGATGGTCTTAGGTGACCCCTGTGAAAGGGTCGTTCGACCCCCAAAGGGGTCACGACCCACAGGTTGAGAACCACTGTATTAGAGTATTGGTAGAATGCCCTGTTTCAAGATGGCGATATCGCTCTGCATTAAGGGGAGGTACAGCACTTTTTAAGTGGCTGATCATCCAATGTGCACACCCTTTGTGAAGAAGTCAGAAGTGACGAAACGCGTCAAGGAAGCGACGTTGGACGCAGATGTACAAATGGAAGTTGCAGAGTGGCCATCTTGACTGAGGTTTTTCAGTCATAAAATAAGATTTTACAGAGGATCCAAATTCTTTACTATCAAGAAGGATCACAAAGTTTTGTTTTTTTTTATATATATAATTTTATTGTAAGCATAACTTTATTAAAATCTATCCCTTTGAATATGATATTCTACACCATAAAGATTCTGTTCTGAGCCTTAATATGTTACCACATGGAGAGTGAGCTGAGCAGGGATGGTCAGATGAGCAGAGCTTTTTCATGCTTATTAAAGTGTTTTATCTGGTAAAGTGCATGGTGTGCAAGGTGATGGGGAGCGGCTCTCACATTTTACACGTGTACCGTGAATATTAGGAAAGCACAATTTTGTATCCAAAGGATATTGCACTATTATTGTTTTTTTGAGGAATTATTGAAGAAAGAAAAGACGGAGTTTATGATATTGAGAGCTTTAAACAAGTTTTGATAGGGTAAGGGTGTTTAGTACAGCCATGTAGATGTGGACACTAAGTGGGGTGGCACGTCTGTAACCACAGGGTGATAATATGTTTTTTTGCGTGGGATAATGCACTATATTGGTTTTCCTTTTTCTTTTTGAGCATTTCACCCTGGCGGTATTCCCGAGTGTAGCTCGGGGTTAACTTTCAGTACCAGTAAGCGGTAACCCCGAGCTACACCCGGGATTACCCTGCAGCGTTACTCAGGGATCCCTCCAGCACTTATTTTGTCCTGCACTCCTGCGATGTCCCCCCTGCAGCGTCCCCGACCATCTCTTCCGGCCGATGCCGACATCTGTCTTCCGGGTTCCGTTCCCTGCGAGTGTCGGGATGTACGGGGGACGGAACGGCGGGAAATTCAAAAATGTAAAAATGTGACATTCACTAAATACACTAAAATCTGATAGTATTACATTATTGTATCAAACCATTTCACATACATTTTGTCCCGAGTGCTTTGTCCGGCGCCCTGCCTGCATTTTTACTGTTCTTTCTGCCTGGAAACTGAGAAACGTCCATGGCGTCCAAAAAGCGTCCCTTTACGTCAAAAGCGGTTTTAGACCGACTAGAGAACAGCGATAGTAAATCAGAACCACTTGCAGAATTGAGTGATAATGATTCGTGGGGGAAATTACTCATCAGACACTGAAAACGATTCTGCGACTTTGCTCAGCGATGTGCGAACTTGGCGCTATATTTCAAATGAGTGTTTTTGGTTTGATTATATTATTGAATTAAATTTTTTATTTTATTATTTATTATATTATAATTTATGATTTCATGTTTCAAATTTTATCATACTCGGGATGTTTACTAGACTCTTGTTCGGACAGATTTCAGTGAGTTATTCCTAAGAATTACAGACCTACAATAAAAAAACAACATATTTTTATTGAAAACAATGTACCGCTTTGAGCACAGAAATACTGACCTAATCAGACCGCTAGGGAGGTTAAAGGAATATCTTCATGAAGGTGGACTAAATTTGAGAGCAAGTATATAAAAAAGTTTTTGAGGATAAAACAGGCGCTGGAAGATTATTATAATGATTGGGTATTGTTTACTCCCACTGATACAAGACATTCTCTTCTCCCACTGGCCACATTAGAGCCCCCCCCCAAGGTTTGAAGCACAGTAAACCGGCCCTTTGTTTAGAAAGTTTGGAGACTGTAGAGGATAGGAGGGTTTAGTTCCACTGTAAGTCAGGGAATTCTTTTCTGCTCAATAGACTTTTTAGTACATTACACGTCACTTTTTCTGGTTCTCACTTTCCTCCTTTCCTCTTCCAGCAGCTCTCCAGACCAACTTTTTTTGCCAGGAAGTTTGAGTCTTCGGTGAATCAGGAAGTCCTGGATATTTTGGATGCTCACCTGTTTGGAGAGCCAGTTCCCGGGACTCCAGGTCTCAAAGGTTACTGGGAGAATGTATACCACAGCATGGAAGGCCAGCGAGCGCTTACAGACGTCACCATGACTGCATATGAATCGTTTACACGTTTAGCACTTCGAGAACTGCAGAGTCCTGAGCAACTGAACAGAAAGAGATCCTGCAGGTTTGTATACAGAAAGGGGTGTAGTATATGATGTGTAATATATATAATCAAAAACAATACAAACATGTCGCGCTCCACTAATAACTGCAATATACTCAATGGACTATTTACATAAACAATATATAATTCAAATTTTCAATTAATTATAAATAACATACGTGAGTCCAACTTTGGTTTGCAGTCTTACTGAAACTGCGTGCTTATTTCAAACACAATCTGTGATTATTAAGGTGTCTTCCTCTAGTGAGACATATAACAAAGTCCACAAAAACTTTTACTTATGTGCGCCTTCATCAGTGTGCGCTCACCTGATATATATTACCAAACCGTTAAGTGGGGTCAAAAACAGCTTGTGTCCCTTTAAATGGACTTGGAAATGAATAGATTTGTATATCCCTGTCCCAGATGGATGGATGAATGGAGTATTTCCCTTTTTCCAGCAGGGGGACTCACCATTTTCCAGGGACCTTTTCTCCTGGAGTTGAATGGATGAAGTTATCCCTCTCTTCTCTAGGGGGTCTCGTCACTCCTTTTTATTATTATTATTCAGGTTTTATATAGGGCCAACAGTTTGCTCAGCGCTTTACAATATAACAGGAGACAATACAGCAACAATACAGTTCAATACAAGAGGGATAGGAGGGCCCTGATCCTGGGAGCTTTTTGACTTATTACTCCACGTGTATAGATGTCATGTAATCAAAGAATATAATATAGTGCCTTATCTCCTTTTAAAATGTATTTATTAAATAAAATATAGTGCACTCACATGATATAAATGATAAAACCATTTTTAAGTACAATATTATAGAATCCTCTGTGTTTGCAACACTCCTTATACTTGCTGTGTATTTTTGTTTAAGCGTCCTCACATCAATTATTTATATATATATATTATATAATTTTTTATTATTGTTATACAGGATTTATATAGCGCCAACAGTTTGCTCAGCGCTTTACAATAGAACAGGAGACAATACCGTTCAAGACAAGAGGGTTAGGAGGGCCCTGCTCCTTGGAGCTTACAATCTAAGAGATAGATAGAGATATATAGATAGATAGATAGATATATATATATATATATATATATATATATATATATATATATATATATACATATATACAGACACAAACCCACTTTACACATCAAAAGAACTCTTTGCTATGTTAATTTTATGCAGGTCACCTTGGTATTTGGGGAATAGCCTGTTTATCTAATTAGACATTTCAAAGGGTACATTGATTATTTGTTTAAGGATGATAAAGAATGTGATTGGACAATACAATAAGTATTTATTGATGGTGGAGTCAAAGGCATATTATATGGTGAAAGGATGACTTGTGTATCTGGTAAACACTATAGTGAACCTAACCTAATTGTGATTAGGGAAGTCTTTTCATGTAAGATCAAAAGTGTTTTGTCAGATCAGAAACCCTCCAGTAAACTGTATTTCAAGGGCAGTTATTTTGGCTGGGAGAGGAGCTTTTCGCTGTCATTAATATGGGAACACAGGTATAGATGATAACTCACATTATTGCATGCATGGAAGCTACCTAGGTGCATGTTATAGATCGGACATATGCTGGACGGTGTAGTATCTCCATGTTTGCTATGAAGTATCTTAAATGGGACTTTGAGAGTTGTTGTTCATTGTAATATCTACAAGTATTCAGCTGGATTTCTGTCATCTGTAACAAGTATCTTTTTTTTTTTTTTTATAAATATTTATTAATTTTCCATCAAGATTCATATTACAATCCTTTTCCCCACTTAAAGGGACACCAAAACAAAGAAAAACAAACAGAACAATACAATCTTACAAATATTTATCTCCCTAAAATAACTCCATACCCCTCCCCATCCACCCTCCCCTCCCCCCATTCCCACCCCGTTACTCTGCGTTTTCTTCCTTCCCCCCTGTAGAGAGTGCTCATAGCCTGTCTAGTAGAGTTTTATATCTTCATTTATTTCACCTTTCCTTTAAATTTCTCCCATTTTTCCCATTTTGCATGAAATATCCCCATCTTATCTACATGCATATAATAAAGTTTCTCCATCTCACAAATCTGATTCACTCTGACCACCCAATCCTCTTCCATCGGCACCTCTCTTTTTCTCCAATACCTGGGAATCAGACTCTTTGCGGCACTTAATAAATACCCTATACCCAAATCCTTATATGTTTTCACTGGTACCTCTATTATGGCAAAGACAAACCCCTGGGTCTAATCTAATATTAACTTCAGTAATCTTCCCCACTACTTTAACTATTTTCTTCCGAAATATTAGTATTTTTGAACACCCCCACCATACATGGTACCACGTGCCTATCTCTCCACACCCTCTCCAACACAACGGTGAAATCTCTCCATTCATCTTGTTTTCAACTTTCGGTGTAATGAGCCATCTTATCAAACACTTATAATTTACTTCAACCTCTCGCATACTAATATTTTCATAGGTTAATCTATATATTTTTTTCTGCATCTCTTCATCTATTTCCATCTCCAAATCTCTTTCCCATTTCTCTATATACTTCGGTTTAGGGCTATTATCTATATCAGTGAGAATTCTATATATTTTCGCAGTTCCATGTAACAAGTATCTTTTATACAAATAAATGGATCTCTCTGGAAAAGAACTGCGGGAAAAGTACATATATAAATATCCACTGTTCATACGTCCTCCATCATTGATATAAGACAACAGATTTGTCTTGTGAACTGTTTCTGTGTGGACCTCATAAATTTAGAGGACAACAAGGGGGAGATTTATTAACCTCTGGTTCACATCTCTGCGGCCGTGCGACATTTTGTTTACTCCTTTTCATGTGATCACTGATTGGCCAATCAGGAATCACATGGATCAGGACCTCACGCAGAGGTCCCATACAGCGATTGGTGTTCTGCTGTGTCCTCCGGGCACCGTGCGCTCCCAGGGAGTGTGCACAGGCAGAGAATGGGGGGCCGTTTATAAATAGCGACCCGCTTCGGCACTGCTCCCGTCCGGCCGTTTATGTACATGGGACGGACAGAAAGTGGTTAAGGGTCAGTTCACATTACATGCGTTTCAGTTGCTTTTTTCCTGCATCCAAAACGCACAGAAAGTAGGTTATGTGGTTGTCAATGTCATAGTTCACATCAGTGTTTGCAGTTCTAGTGCGTTTCAGTTGCAGAAAAAAAAAAGTACACAGAACTATACTGGAACGTGGTAAAATGCACTGGAACGCACCAAAACCGCACATGTCCCTATTCAGAAAAAGAGAAGGGGAAAAAATGAACCGGAATGCATAAAAAACGTGTCCGGAACGCATCTGGACTGCGTTTTTATAGTGTGAACCGGCCCTAAAAGAACCACAAAGTATCTTAAAAAAAAAACAAATCTAGCAGTAACCTTTGTACATAGAAGTCCTCAATTCCTGTGAAGAAATGGAATTTTGCTGTGCAGCCTGTTCTGGATGCCTTTTGGAGGTGAGTGTTTATATAAAGCCCATACCTAATGCAGAGCATAACATATGTCATTGAGTGACACCGATCATAAACAAGATTGCTGCTTTAACTGCACAGAGGAGGCTTTGGCAGAATGATTGATTATAGTGCTTGCTTTTTTCTCTCTGCAGCTTTGCCCCTGATGGTTTCTCATCTGCGGTTGAGATTTATTTCTATGATGACCACTTCCAAGGGTATTTAGTTACACAGAAGGTTCATCCCAGTTCAACGCTGGAGTTTTGGATGATACCACGTGGCAGTTTCAGAATAGTCGATCAGACCGGAGCCGCTAATCGCATCCAGAGCCTTGAGGTGAGTGTCAGCTCTTTCCCATTAAAGAGAACCTGTCCCATGAACATGTATGTGAACACACAGCGTGCACTGTGACTGCATGAGTTATGGGTACTGTGTGCATTAGCTGTATAACTCCTTCTGCAGTCAGTCTTTCAAACATGAAACTGTCACCATCTGCCAGACTGATATATTCTGGACTGTTAAAGGATAACTTCACCATTGGGAACATGTTACATGATCCACCCTTTTTTGGGTGGAACATGTAACATGTTCCTGCTGCTCTCCCCCTGTTCCCTATTCTCATTGTGATAGTGGGCCAGTTATCTTCTCCCTGCCCCCGCTGTCACAATTTGAAAAGAACAGAGCTGTGGAGGGCTGCGCCCACACGGTCACTTCATTCATTCACAGAGTTCTTTGAATGAATGAACTGCAACTACCGTTCTGGTAGATCACAAGCATAATAATGGCAGCAATGCCAAGCTGAGGTTTCTAAAGCGAGCAAAATCCTCTCTTGTTTTAAGAGAGGTATAGACTCCAGAGAGAGAGATATCATTCCCCCGGTACAAATCATTAGTAACACCTCATCTGGAATATGCAGTTCAGTTTTGGGCACCAATTCACAAAAAGAACATTGGGGAACTGGAGAGAGTACAGAGAAGGGAAACCAAACTGACACAGTTGACCACCCCCTCCTCCTTAATAAACTACTCTCCCTTGGCATCGGAGATACTGCTCTCTCTTGGTTCTCATCCTACCTATCCCGACGCTCCTTCAGTGTCGCCTACAATGGTGCCACCTCCCCCTCCCTCCCCCTCTCTGTTGGGGTCCCCCAAGGCTCTGTCCTTGGACCCCTTCTCTTCTCCATCTACACCTCCTCCCTGGGCAAACTCATACAATCTCACGGCTTCAACTATCACCTCTATGCTGACGACACCCAAATCTACCTCTCCACCCCTCACCTCACCCCCACTATCTCCGCCCGCATCACTCACCTCCTAAATGACATCTCAGACTGGATGTCGCTACATTTCCTCAAGCTCAACCTCTCCAAAACCGAGCTCCTCATCTTTCCCCCTGCCAACACCCCCCCCCCCCCCATCCTATCCATCATCACCAACAACTCCACTATCACTCCCGCCCCGCAAGCCAAAGTCCTTGGCGTCATTCTTGATGCGAACCTCTCCCTCCAACCGCATGTCAAATCACTCACAAACACATGCAGGCTCCATCTTCGCAACATTGCCAAGATACGCTCCTTCCTCACCCCAGACACCACCAAACTTCTAGTACACTCCCTGATTATCTCACGCCTTGACTACTGCAACTCCCCCCTCACCGGCCTACCCCAGTGCAGGCTCTCCCCGCTCCAGACCATCCTGAACTCAGCTGCCAGACTCATCCACCTCACCACCCGCTCCACCTCTGCCACCCCCCTCTGCCTCTCCCTCCACTGGCTCCCGATTGCCCAACGCATCAAATTTAAACTCCTAACCCTGACCTACAAAGCCGTTCACAACATTGCCCCTGACTACCTCACCAACCTGATCACCAAGTACCACCCTACCCGTACCCTTCGCTCCTCACAGGACCTCCTTCTATCCTGCTCCCTGGTCTCCTCCTCCCATGCACGACTGCAGGACTTCTCCAGGTCCTCCCCCATCCTCTGGAACTCACTGCCCCAATCCATCAGACTGTCGCCTTCCCTATTCACATTCAGGCGCTCCCTCAAAACCCATCTCTTCAGGGAAGCCTACCCCACCCTCACCTAACGGCCATCCTCCCTCATTCCTCCCACCACTTCATCCCCCTCAGCCACTTCCTACTGTACCTTTACCCCCTCCCTCCTAGATTGTAAGCTCGTAAGAGTAGGGCCCTCTTACCCCTCGTACGTTGTTTGTTGTTGTTGTACTGTGCCATGTATTGTCCCCCCTATTGTACAGCGCTGAGCAAACCCTTTGGCGCTATATAAACTCGTAGTAATAATAATAATAATAATAAGAGGCATGGAGGAGCTAAGCTATGAGGAAAGATTAGAGGGACTGAATTTATTCTCTCTTGAGAAGAGGAGATTAAGGAGATTTATAATACATAAGGGGGGGATATGATCTCCATGTATAATACATAAGGGGGGATATGATCTCCATGTATAATACATAAGGGGGGATATGATCTCCATGTATAATACATAAGGGGGGATATGATCTCCATGTATAATACATAAGGGGGGATATGATCTCCATGTATAATACATAAGGGGGATATGATCTCCATGTATAATACATAAGGGGGGATATGATCACCATGTATAGTACATAAGGGGGGATATGAGCACCATGTATAATACATAAGGGGGGATATGATCTCCATGTATAATAGATAAGGGGGGATATGATCTCCATGTATAATACATAAGGGGGATATGATCTCCATGTATAATACATAAGGGGGGATATGATCACCATGTATAGTACATAAGGGGGGATATGAGCACCATGTATAATACATAAGGGGGGATATGATCTCCATGTATAATACATAAGGGGGGATATGATGTCCATGTATAATACATAAGGGGGATATGATCTCCATGTATAATACATAAGGGGGGATATGATCTCCATGTATAATACATAAGGGGGGATATGATGTCCATGTATAATACATAAGGGGGGATATGATCTCTGTGTATAATACATAAGGGGGATATGATCTCCATGTATAATACATAAGGGGGATATGATCTCCATGTATAATACATAAGGGGGGATATGATGTCCATGTATAATACATAAGGGGGGATATGATCTCTGTGTATAATACATAAGGGGGATATGATCTCCATGTATAATACATAAGGGGGATATGATCTCCATGTATAATACATAAGGGGGATATGATCTCCATGTATAATACATAAGGGGGGATATGATCTCCATGTATAATACATAAGGGGGGATATGATCTCCATGTATAATACATAAGGGGGGGATATGATGTCCATGTATAATACATAAGGGGGATATGATCTCCATGTATAAATACATCAGTGGTTCATATAGTGAACTCAGTGTAGTTATTCCCCCTGAGGTCATCACAGAGGACAAGGGGGCGCTCTTTACATCTGGAGGAAAAGAAATTTAATCTCCAAACACGGAAAGGTTTCTTCACAGTAAGAGCTGTGAGAATGTGGAATAGACTCCCTCAAGAGTTGGTTCTGGCTAGCTCAGTGGATTGCTTTAAAAAAGTCCTGGATTCTTTCTTAGATACACAGAATATAATTGGTTACTAACATCTATAGGTAAAGTTGATCCAGGGAATATCTGATTGCCTCTCGGGATCAGGAAGAAATATTTTCCCCTGCAGGAGCAAATTGGATCATACTTTGCTGGGGTTTTTGCCTTCCTCTAGATCAACTGTGGGTGTAGGATTATAACTTTTTTTTTTTATATGATTGAACTGGATGGACTTTTGTCTGTCCTCAGCCAGACTAACTATGTAACTATGACATCCTTTGCGGCTGACGGCTTGTAGTTCTCAATGAGTGAGCAAAATAATTGGGCTGAAATCTTGTTGTTTCTGTGCGATTCCCATGTGAACCAGTCCTAAAACCCCTGCAGGTGCAGAGGAATTCCCGTTAATCTGCCAGAAATCCAGTTGTTCCTGTTTGAACTTTCAACTCTATCTCTGCTGTATTGGTAGACAAGCAGTGTTGCCAGCCTTCCCCAGTCCTCTGGTGGACTACAGAACATACTACTCCTCATGTCCTTGGAGACCCCATCAATTTCAAATAAAATCTTCCCATATGACTACATGTACTTTAACATGGGCGTGTTATTTATTTCAGAGGCACACTGCAAGTGAAAGGAAAAATTGTTCATGAAAAGGAAAAATGCACCAAATAGGCATTTAAAATGCTTGATCTCTTTGTGATTTTTACCTGAAATTTTGTCAACTTAGTGGTGTGGTCTCTAAAACATGAGAGGGGAGTTGTTCTGTAGCCCAGTCCAGTGGAAGATTGCTGGACAGGAATGGCTCTGATCATCTCTATGTTCTCAGAAACCAGAAGCGATTAGCATTCTTCCCTTCTGTTGTTCCTGGATGTATACAGGGCCATTTTTACATTGGGAAAACATTTAATCACCCTGATCTTGGTGTGATCAGATGCTGTGAAGGGCAGAGGATGGATCTGGGGTCTAATAGACCCTAGATTTCTCAGTAAAGAGTATCTGTCACTGCCTATCGCTATCACAGGGGATATTTATATTCCCTGTGATGGCAATAAGAGTGATTCAATTAACATTTTTTTTATTTTTTTTTGACAGTGCCCATGTCTCCCGCATGCTTGCGCACAAAGGCAGACATGCGTCGGTCCTGCACATATACGTAAACAGCTATTGCAGCACACGTGCGGCATCACTGCGAACGTCAGATTGTGGGCAGTAATTCTAGCACCAGACCTCCTGTGTAAATCTAAAATGATAACCTGTAAACGCTTTTAAAGCATCCCCTATGGATAATAAAATTTACGTAGTGCATCGCCGTTGCACGGGTGTGCACAATTTTAAAGCGTCGTGTTTGACATGTTGGTATCTATTTACGCAGCATAAAATCATCATCTTTTATATGGTACCAAACAATTGGATATTCTATTGTGTTTTTGTGCATTTAAAATTTAAAAAAGGTGTGTTTTTTCCCCAAAAGATTGCATTGGGAAAACCACTGCACACATACCATGTGACATAAAGAATTTCCGCCATTTTATTTTCTAGGGCCTCTGCTTTAAAAAAAATACATAATGTTTAGGGGTTCTAAGTAATTTTCTAGCAAAAAATACAGATTTTTACTCTCTGCCAATTAGGGAGTGTTCTGTGTTTCATACCGCCTGGCAGTACTCGGGTCGTCGGTTCGAATCCCAACTGCGGCACCACCTGCCTGGAGTTTGCATGTTCTCCCTGTGCCTCCGGGTACTCCGGTTTCCTCCCACACTCCAAAGACATGTTGGTAGGTTAATTGGTTCCTGTCTAAATTGTCCCTAGTATGTGTATGTATGAATGTGAGTTAGGGACCTTAGATTGTACACCCCTTGAGGGTTAGGGACTGATGTGAATGTACAATATATATGTAAAGCACTGCGTAAATTGACAGTGCTATATAAGTACCTGAAATAAATAACTAACTCCACTTCTGTCATTTCTCACCATTTAATAATGTGATTATGTCACAGGTGGGCACTGAATGGGACCCCAAGGAGAGGATCTTCCGGAATTTTGGAGGCCTGATTGGTCCTATGGACGAGCCTGTGGCTGTTCAGAAATGGAGCCATGGAGTAAATGTGACAGTTACTGTGGTCTGGATTGATCCGACGTACATAATAGCCGCTTCCTACGACATCTCGGTTGACTCTGAGGCAGATTTCACACAATACAAGCCACCGCTGTCGCGCCCCCTGCGTCCTGGTGTGTGGAAGGTCCGCTTACTGCATTTCTGGGAGCTGCTGGCAGAAGTCAAATTCTTTGTGATACCGCTGACCTATAGAAACAAGGAACCGCTGCAGGGAGGTGAGGCCTGAATCCTTACATCTGTTGTACTGTACACATTTTATTGGCTGTTAGGACTTTTGTGTGCGATAGATCAGACTCCAGATCAGGGGCGGACTGACCGTTTGGAAACTCAGGCACTGCCCGAGGGCCTGGGGTCAGTAGGGGGCCCCATGAAATGCCCCTGGTACCTTTTTCATAGGCTTTTTTGAGTTTGGGCAAGGCTACAGGGGCCCCATGATCCCTTATTGCCCGGGGGCCCCATGACTTGTCAGTCCGCCCCTGCTCCAGACACTGCCTTGGTGATACTAGCTAATCGGTGAAATGGCATTGGTGGGTATTAGTAAAGTAGGGCCACACAATCGGAAATATAGGAGGCATATAAGTGAAAGATTGTGCCTGAATGTTTGTTTTTTGTTTCTTTGGTTTTTTTTTTTGATACAGTAGAGCAGTGGTTCTCAACCTGTGGGTCGCGATCCCTTTGGGGGTCGAACGACCCTTTCACAGGGGTCCCCTAAGACCATCAGAAAACACATATTTCCGATGTGTAAAGAGTAGCTATTGTGTAGAAAGCAGCTGCTGTGTAGAAAGCAGCTGCTGTGTAGAAAGCAGCTGCTCTGTAGAAAGCAGCTGCTCTGTAGAAAGCAGCTACTGTGTAGAAAGCAGCTACTGTGTAGAAAGCAGCTACTGTGTAGAAAGCAGCTACTGTGTAGAAAGCAGCTACTGTGTAGAAAGCAGCTACTGTGTAGAAAGCAGCTACTGTGTTGAAAGCAGCTACTGTGTTGAAAGCAGCTACTGTGTAGAAAGCAGCTACTGTGTTGAAAGCAGCAGTATTGGAGGTAAAACGACACTCTTGAATTATAATTACTGGGTAAATAATTTTATGGTTGGGGGTCACCACAACATGAGGAACTGTATTAAAGGGTCACGGCATTAGGAAGGTTGACAACCATTGGTGTAGAGGGATTAGAACACCTGCCACATTTTTATTGCTGTCTGTGCCCCTCGCTGGGGAAATTCCCCTTCTCCTGTTTACCATTATTACTGGAAGTTAAAGAAAACCCCGAATTTCAGGTTGTCACCAAAACAGAAGTAGAGAGGAAATCTTCCAAAGGCAACACTTCTAGGAACAATCAGGGATTTCCTCACTTTGGAGGGGTTTCTCTCACATCCTGTTTCAGCTATGGGACAAGAAGTGAATGGAATTCTCCCCAGTGGGACTTGGATGAGAAAAAATAACCTGATGGGTTTTAGCCCTCCTTTACTCTATCCAAAATTTAAAAGACAGGTTTTGCGTATACAGGCAGTCCCTGGGTTAGGAACAAGATTCTGTAGGTTCGTTCTGAAGTTGAATTTGTTTGTAAGTTGGAACAGGTACATTTTTTTAAGTGCAACTCCAGCCAAAAAAAACACTTTTAAGTTTGGGATAGCATAGGGAAGGGTTAACTGGCCATGCAGTGATGTGGGATTGCTGACAGATCCACTGGGCTGTAGGTGGCAGCATGTGGTGAGCAGCAAGATGGCCGCCTGCCGGTTTCCAGGAGTGACGGCACACTGCCTCCGTTCTTAAAGCTGTGTTCCACTCAACCTATCAAAAAATAAAAAGTCAGCAGCTACAAAAACTGTAGCTGCTGACGTTTAAAAAACAGCCACTTACCTGTCCCTCGGTCCCGCGGTGTGTCCCTCGCAGCCCGTTTCACTGGCCGTCCTGTATTCTAGGAGGCCGGTATCTTCAGTGTGGGCACCCGGCTGTGATAGCTTGCGGCTTTACAGCCGGGTACCCACTGCGCATGCGCGAGTAGCACTGCACTTCCTGAATGGTCCTGTAGTCTTCTTGGACCTGTCACGTGTCCCAAAAGACTACAGGGAGGGAGGACACCCTCCGCTTCTGATTGCCTAGGCGATCGGACCGGAAGTGGGAGCGGGTACCTGTCACATTCCCCCCGCCCCCCCAAAGGTGCTAATCCTTAATGGGGAGGGGGGGAGCAGTCCTTAAAGCGGAACTTCCCCTTTTGGGTGGAGCTCTGCTTTAAGTATGAATCGTATGTAAGTCGGATATTTGCAAGTCAGGGACTGCCTGTAGTTCTACTTTAATTGTGCATCTGTTCAGAGTGCTATTATGTCTCATTTTGAGTAAAAAGTCAAAAATCTGTCTCAATTGGCTATTTAGGAATACAGGGGTTAGACAAAAATATGGAAACACTACATGATTTGCAGGTGTGAAAGTGACGACATGTTTCACCTTGAAAGCGAAAGTGATGTAACATTCTTTTGCGTCCGCTGTGTGATGAGACACCTAGCTAACATGTGGGAAGCCTCACTTTCGTCGTTCACTGTGTGCACTGCTAGTGATAAGGAGTCGTATCAGAGCTTAATGAGCTTCAAAGAGGGCAAATGGTTGGTGCCGCTTAGCTGGTGCCGCTGTGATTGAAGTTGCCGATTTATTTTCTGTGATGCTCAAAGGTTATGATGGTTATAAAAACGTCATCTGATCAGCGTAGGTGCGGTCGAAAGAGACAAAAGGACATTGCGCAGGGTTGTAACCCGGAATAAAAAAGCAACGGCTGCAAAAGTGACTGCAGAGCTCAGTCTGTCTTCACAGGTATTACTAGCAGTACGTTTGCGGTGCTTCCCCATCTACTTCAATGTGTGGCGTTCACCTGCCCATCACTACATTTCAGGTGAACTTTGCAAAGCATCGCAGCTGTGGCATGGAAACATCTTTGTCAACTGCCTAATGCAGCTTAAGGATTGAGCAGTTGGCGGGTGGCAAAATTGCAGCTCATCCACGCATTTTTGCTACGCCCCTAAACACATGTCTAAATGAAGCCTTAAAGTGTAAAGGCTCCTGGTTTTTTAACTTCATGCATTCTAAAACTTACCTGAGCCCCCTCTCGATCCAGTGATGTGCGCAAGATTTTTGGTTCACCCGGGTCTCTCTTGTGATTGGCTGAAACAGCCTGGTTGTGTTCCCCCATAACAAGCTGCTTGCTATGGGGGCACTAGGTAGGAGGAAGGGGCCAGGAGTGCCAGTGGGGGCCAGAAGAGGAGGATTGGGGCTGCTCTGTGCAAAGTTTTGTCCCTCCGCCCCCCCCACCCCCATCATTCCCTTAGGCCACATGTGTCAACTGGCGGCCCTCCAGCTGTTGCCAAACTACAAGTCCCATGAAGCATTGCAAGATTGACAGTTACAAGCATGACTTCCAAAGACAGAGGCATGATGGGACTTGTAGTTTCCCAACAGATGGAGGGCGCTTGACACCCTGCGCTAATAGGAATCATTGCAATGCTCCTGCACACCTGGCTCACCCGCATTACATTAACCACTGCCGCCAGTCTGACATTCCTCTCCTACATCAAAAAGTTTAATTTACGTATACGTGCGGTGCAATCACAATTTACATATGCGTGCGGTGCAATCACAATTTACGTATGCGTGCGGTGCAATCACAATTTCCGTATGCGTGCGGTGCAATCACAATTTCCGTATGCGTGCGGTGCAATCACAATTTCCGTATGCGTGCGGTGCAATCACAATTTCCGTATGCGTGCGGTGCAATCACAATTTCCGTATGCGCGCGGTGCAATCACAATTTCCGTATGCGCGCGGTGCAATCACAATTTACGTATGAGCGCGGTGCAATCACAATTTACGTATGAGCGCGGTGCAATCACAATTTACGTATGAGCGCGGTGCAATCACAATTTACGTATGCGCGCGGTGCAATCACAATTTACGTATGCGCGCGGTGCAATCACAATTTACGTATGCGTGCGGTGCAATCACAATTTCCGTATGCGCGCGGTGCAATCACAATTTCCGTATGCGCGCGGTGCAATCACAATTTCCGTATGCGCGCGGTGCAATCACAATTTCCGTATGCGTGCGGTGCAATCACAGCATTACTCATTACACCTGCATTACTCGCAACAGATGGAGGGCTGCCAGTTTGACACCCCTGCCTTAGGCAATTGATGACAGTGCCCCTGGCACCTCCTGGAATATGTGATGTTAATATCCTAGGAGGCACTGGGAGCCCCACATGTCACCCCATTCAGTAACGAAGGAGGGGGGCATGTCATCGGTAGGCCGTGCCAGAACCCAGATGAGGCGACGCAGCCTCCCAGTGACGTCACAAAGGAATGGAGGCTGCAGAGAAGAGTATCTCGGAAGGACAACGCTGGATCTACTGTGTGGGTGGATATCTCAGCTATGGCCTTCTCAGCATCAGATAAGTGGGGAAAAAGGGAAAAAAAATGGGGGGGGGGGGGGGGGGGTTGTTGATAAGACTTTGCTGAATAGAGAGGAAGCAGCCTGATTTTCATCTAGTTTTGTTGCTTACTTGCTTGACACCTGCCCCCTCTGTATTTCCAAGGTCTTTGATGTGTTAGACACAGTTAAAGGCCCAGTACTGTACATTTACAGTCAGATAACGTGTAAACAATTTGATCCACAGATATCGCCCACTCCGCTCCTCCCATGGTATCCTCCTCTCTAGCTCCCTCATCACCTCCTCCCACGCTCGCCTCCAGGACTTCTCCAGAGCCTCTCCCATCCTCTGGAACTCCCTACCACAGCATGTCCGGTCAGCAGCCACCCTGTCTGCCTTTAGGCGATCTTTGAAAACTCACCTCTTCAGGGAAGCCTACCCCACCTCCACCTAAGAACTGTACCTGAATCACCTCCACCAGATCATCCCCCGTAGCTATCACCTCCCCCTTCCTTTAGATTGTAAGCTCCATGAGCCGGGCTCTCACATTCCTTCTGTACTGAAATGTATTGCTGCTGTATTGTCTCCCTTTATATTGTAAAGCGCTGCGCAAACTGTTGGCGCCATATAAATCCTGTATAATAATAATCACACTGATCTCAGCCAAGCCAGCACAGGTTTCTGCACAATGCTGGTATTTGGGTATTGAATAGGGTCAGTGGTGTCGTCTCTTTAAATATCCCTTCTGTGGTGGAATGATGGTAAATATGTGACATGTTTGCGTAATCATTTTTTTTTCTTTTTTCAGGTGACCGCTGGCTGCATGCTGGCCCATCTCGGGGTCAGTACATGGAGCAAAATTTTCAAGCACTCAGTGGAATCCTAAATTTACCCCCACGGGTTGAAGTCGAACAGGAGGCCAATCGGAGGTCTGAGCTACTGGGTAAAGATCTGGAGAAATGGACAGATGATGGTTTAAGCAGCTTTTGGTCTATCGGAGGCGTTTGCACCAAAACTGCTTCCTCGTTTTGCCCGTCCCTTCCCATCTGTTCTGACACACACTGGAGTTCCATGTCTCCGGACCCAAAGTCTGAGCTGGGGCCTGCCGGACATGATGGCCGCTCAAGGTAGCAGGAATTCCCAGCACAGTGGAGGACTGCGGTTCATGGTATCTCGACGGGGGGACAATCTGTGTTTTTGCCTGTGTCGCAGATCTGTGGATAAAACAAAAGCTTGAGCTGTTTTCTGCCTGGTACGAAGTGACAAAACAAGTTGAATCTGTTTACATAGTTTCCCCCGTTCTATGAGGGCCAAATAAAGGCCACTTGACATTCCTCATCATTTCCCATTTGCTCGTCAGAGCGTGCCAAGCTGGTCCAGCAATTTCCCCCATGTGTGCCAAATAGGTTTCTGGCTGGGGTTGTATCTGCTGCTATGAAACAGATCTGAAATGACCAAATACAACCTGGGTGGACACTACTATTCCTGAAGGGGCTGGTTCCTCAGATGGATGACTGACTTGTGGACTTGTACGGTGAAGCAAAGAAGAAAGCTGCACGTGCAGAATAGGTAGAGATGCGACAAGGACTACCTACCATGCACCTCACGTTGGAAGGCAGATAAAGGTGATCAGCTGCCACTCAAATTGGTTACTAGCGGGTGGCTTCTGGTCACATGGCTGTCTGCCTTCCAGCCACAGCTGCCCAAAAGGTGGTTTTGGTGCCATCTTTATTGGGTCTGTGATGTTTCATAATTGGATCACATGACTAACTGTGGTATGAAGGTTCCGTCATTGTGGACTCTGTGTTAAAGTTAATTTCTGTTAACAAACGGTACTTTTTTTAGCACCACTAACGAAATTCTTGCATTTGTTTTCAGAATGGTTGATTTAGTGGTTTAAACCAATTACCAAAGGTTGCCTGCGTGGTGCAGCCACCTGTGTAGACTGGCAGGGGCTGGCGCCACAGGCTAGTGTGCCCGTTATCACTCTTTGTGACGCAAAGCACTTTATTAATGTCATTTTTATGGCGTGAAAAAGTCTTAATAAACGTTATGTTATAGCCACTAAATCACTACTTGTCATCATAACTTTAAATGTTGATCTGTCCTAAGCAAAATGCGCTAACTCTCCCTAATCCACTAGATGTTAGACTTTTTCTAAGTGTAGTACTCCTCACAGCCACTAGAGGTCAGACGTTTCCTGAGTATAGCACTCCATCACAGCCACTAGATGTCAGACGTTTCCTGAGTGTAGCACTTCATCACAGCTACTAGAGGTCACTTTTCCTGAGTATAGCACTTCATCACAGCCACTAGATGTCAGACGTTTCCTGAGTGTAGCACTTCATCACAGCCACTAGAGGTCAGACGTTTCCTGAGTGTAGCACTTCATCACAGCCACTAGAGGTCAGACGTTTCCTGAGTATAGCACTCCATCACAGCCACTAGATGTCAGACGTTTCCTGAGTGTAGCACTTCATCACAGCCACTAGAGGTCACTTTTCCTGAGTATAGCACTTCATCACAGCCACTAGAGGTCAGACGTTTCCTGAGTGTAGCACTTCATCACAGCCACTAGAGGTCAGACGTTTCCTGAGTATAGCACTTCACAGCCACTAGAGGTCACTTTTCCTGAGTGTAGCACTTCATCACAGCCACTAGAGGTCAGACGTTTCCTGAGTGTAGCACTTCATCACAGCCACTAGAGGTCAGACGTTTCCTGAGTATAGCACTTCACAGCCACTAGAGGTCACTTTTCCTGAGTGTAGCACTTCATCACAGCCACTAGAGGTCAGACGTTTCCTGAGTGTAGCACTTCATCACAGCCACTAGAGGTCAGACGTTTCCTGAGTATAGCACTTCACAGCCACTAGAGGTCACTTTTCCTGAGTATAGCACTTCATCACAGCCACTAGAGGTCAGACTTTTCCTGAGTATAGCACTTCATCACAGCCACTAGAGGTCAGACTTTTCCTGAGTATAGCACTTCATCACAGCCACTAGAGGTCAGACTTTTCCTGAGTGTAGTACTTCATCACAGCCATTAGGTGTCAGACCTTTAGTATAGCACTTCATCACAGCCACTAGAGGTCAGACCTTTAGTATAGCACTTCATCACAGCCACTAGAGGTCAGACTTTTCCTGAGTATAGCACTTCATCACAGCCACTAGAGGTCAGACTTTTCCTGAGTATAGCACTTCACAGCCACTAGAGGTCACTTTTCCTGAGTATAGCACTTCATCACAGCCACTAGAGGTCAGACGTTTCCTGAGTGTAGCACTTCATCACAGCCACTAGAGGTCAGACGTTTCCTGAGTATAGCACTTCACAGCCACTAGAGGTCACTTTTCCTGAGTGTAGCACTTCATCACAGCCACTAGAGGTCAGACGTTTCCTGAGTGTAGCACTTCATCACAGCCACTAGAGGTCAGACGTTTCCTGAGTATAGCACTTCACAGCCACTAGAGGTCACTTTTCCTGAGTGTAGCACTTCATCACAGCCACTATAGGTCAGACGTTTCCTGAGTGTAGCACTTCATCACAGCCACTAGAGGTCAGACGTTTCCTGAGTATAGCACTTCACAGCCACTAGAGGTCACTTTTCCTGAGTATAGCACTTCATCACAGCCACTAGAGCAGCGTTTTTCAACCACTGTGCCGCGGCACACTAGTGTGCCGTGAGATATTGTCTGGTGTGCCGTGGGAAAAATTCCAATTTCATCTGTAACATGTGGCTTCGGCTCACAAATAGACCAATCATTAGAATCTAATGATTCAGTGGTCGGCAAGCCGCGGCTCGCGAGCCACATGCGGCTCTTTACCCAGTCTAATGCGGCTCTTCTGTGTGCCGGGCGCCTGCTCCCCTCCCTCCTCTCGGTCGGCCGCTCCCCTGCCTCCTCTCGGTTGGCAGCCCCAAAAGTCCGCGCGGACCTTTTAATCCGGCTTGCGGATGTGGCTGTCAGGATGTGTGTAGGCGGGGCAGCGTGCCGAACGTGAGGGGAGGGGAGCTAGGCTCCTCTCACAGTCCGCCCTGAAGACCCGAACGGCGCGGGAAGACAGCGAGAGGAACGCAAAAGGTAAGTGAATTGACACGGGGGACTTGGCTTACTAGAAGGGGGGGGGGGGAATAGTACTGTGGGGGATGAAATACTATATGAGGGATGAATTACTTTATGAGGGATGAAATACTATATGGGGGGATGAAATACTATATGGGGGATGAATTACTATATCAGGGATGAATTACTATATGAGGGATGAAATACTATATGGGGGGATGAAATACTATATGGGGGGATGAAATACTATATGGGGGGATGAATTACTATATGAGGGATGAAATACTATATGGGGGGATGAAATACTATATGAGGGATGAAATACTATATGGGGGATGAATTACTATATGAGGGATGAATTACTGTATGAGGGATGAAATACTATATGGGGGGATGAAATACTATATGAGGGATGAAATACTATATGAGGGGATGAAATACTATATGGGGGATGAAATACTATATGAGGGATGAAATACTATATGAGGGATGAAATACTATATGAGGGATGAATTACTATATGAGGGATGAAATACTATATGGGGGGATGAAATACTATATGGGGGGATGAAATACTATATGGGGGGATGAAATACTATATGAGGGATGAATTACTATGGGGGATGAATTACTATATGGAGGATGAATTACTATATGGGGGATTAATTACTATGCTTACTATGGGGGAATATTACTATACTTACTATGGATGACACATACACATCATTCATCTACTCTTGGTCCGGCCCCCGGGTCCAATTATAAAATACTTTATTATTTCATAATAAAGTAATTATAAAATAATTTCTTTGTGTTTGATTCCTATTCAAGAGAATTACTTTATATATAGTCAATATAGGCACAGAGGTAAATTTTTTTAACATTTTCTAATGGTGGTGTGCCTCGTGATTTTTTTCATGAAAAAAGTGTGCCTTTGCACAAAAAAGGTTGAAAAACACTGCACTAGAGGTCAGACTTTTCCTGAGTATAGCACTTCATCACAGCCACTAGAGGTCAGACTTTTCCTGAGTATAGCACTTCATCACAGCCACTAGAGGTCAGACTTTTCCTGAGTGTAGTACATCATCACAGCCATTAGGTGTCAGACCTTTAGTATAGTACTTCATCACAGCCACTAGAGGTCAGACATTTCCTGAGTATAGCACTTCATCACAGCCACTAGAGGTCAGACCTTTAGTATAGCACTTCATCACAGCCACTAGAGGTCAGACTTTTCCTGAGTGTAGTACTCCTCACATCCAATAGATGGAAGACTTTTCCTGCGTGTAGTACTTCCTCTCAGCCACTAGAGGTCAGACTTTTCCTGAGTGTAGTACTCCTCATAACCAAATTTGCACTCAAGAAATTGTGGGATTGACTAATCCCACACTTTTTGAGGGCTGAGCAAAACAGAAAAGTATGAAAATTAGGGTAACCATTGTCCTTTGCGATAGGATCAGAACACTCTTCCTAATGTGCAACAAAATAGGAAAGGGGAGAGAGAGTGAGCAAATATGCTAATTACATACATTGCTCTCCCTAAGTTAAAACCATATGGTCAAAAAGTATCCTTATTGGTGCTGGCTAAAAATGAGAGAGAGATAATGAGAGTGACCTTTGCAATTGGATCAGAACACAATCTTAAATAAGTTCACCTTTTACAAACATAATAGCACTTTTTTTTTTTTGCAGGTAAAAAAAATGTGCATTTGTTGTTCTTGTTTGTGTGCTGTTTTTTTTTTTTTTTTTTTTTTTTTTTTTTTTTTTTTTGAGCCTGTAAAGGATTACACTCATGATCAGCAGATCTCGGGGTGCAGTGCAGGGCTCCTGCAGACTGTCAGTGTAAGCTGTCTGTCCGTACCTCTTACAGGCAGACAATTACATAATGACAGGAAGCATCAATGAACTACCTAGAGTGCTCACTATCGCCCCGATAGTTCATTGAGAACTACAAGCATTCAGCCACAAATTCTCTTGGTACATGTATTTTTTCATTCACAGAACTCGGGGAATTAATTATGTGTCCGTGTGGGCAGGACACTGTACAGATGCGTTCTTGTTAATTTGTGACGGTGAGCACAGGGAGAAGATCCCCAGCCCACTGTCACAATTAGCTGGGGGATCCAGGGAGGCCGCAGGAGCAGTCACATGTTACATGTTCAATCCTAAAAACATTAGGAGCATGTAACATGTTAGAGCCTGGCAAACCATCAGAAAGGAGAAACCCCAGTCTTTGGTAATGTCCATGGGTTCCAGACTTTAGGAAGTCATTGCCAGTAAAGGATTCTCAACAAAATATTAAAAATTAACATTTTATTTATGATGATATTCAATTGTTCAATTACTTTTGGTCCGTTATTTATTACAGGTACTTGTATAGCGCTGTAAATTTACTCAGCACTTTACATTTATATTGTACATTCACATCAGTCCCTGACCCTCAAGGGGTGTACAATCTAAGGTCCCTAATTTACATTCATACATACACATACTAGGGACGATTTAGACAGGAGCCAATTCACCTACCAGCATGTCTTTGGAGTGTGGGAGGAAACCGGAGGAAACCCATGCAGTTACGGGGAGAACATGCAAACTCCAGGCAGGTGGTACCATGGTTGGGATTGGAACCAATGACCCTAGTACTGCCAGGTGGAAGTGCTAACCATTTAGCCACTGTGCTGCCCATTAAAAAAAAAAGGGGGAGATGGCTACTCCTTAAGAGTTGTAATTCCTAAACCCTTCCTCCAATTTGACTGTACATACCCTCAAATTAAACCTGAGAGTGTGCACTTACAGGCCATAAAATTTAAAATGATGCCTGTGTCCAAATATATATGGACCTGTGTGTGTGTGTGTGTGTATATATATATATATGTGTGTGTGTGTGTGTGTGTGTATGTATATGTGTGTGTGTGTGTGTATGTATATGTGTGTGTGTGTGTGTGTGTGTGTGTGTGTGTGTATATGTGTGTGTGTGTGTGTGTGTGTGTGTGTGTGTGTGTGTGTATATGTGTGTGTGTGTGTGTGTGTGTGTGTGTGTGTGTGTGTGTATGTGTGTGTGTGTGTATATGTGTGTGTGTGTATATGTGTGTGTGTGTGTGTATATGTGTGTGTGTGTATATGTGTGTGTGTGTATATGTGTGTGTGTGTATATGTGTGTGTGTGTATATGTGTGTGTGTGTATATGTGTGTGTGTGTATATATGTGTGTGTGTATATGTGTGTGTGTATATGTGTGTGTGTATATGTGTGTGTGTGTGTGTATATGTGTGTATATGTGTGTGTGTGTGTATGTATATGTGTGTATGTGTGTGTGTGTGTGTGTGTGTGTGTGTGTGTGTGAATGTATATGTGTATATGTGTGTGTGTGTGTGTGTATGTGTGTGTGTGTGTGTGTGTGTGTGTGTATATATATATATATAATGTGTACATTAATTGGTTTGTGTGAAAGTTGAAGCATCTACAAACTATGGTATAAATACTGGAATTTTTTATTTCTTTTTATACTTGTAATGTTGGTGACCAGCCATTTATAGTGGGACTGTGATAGTGCTGCTGCCAATCTGACACGAATTGACGGTGGCTGGGGGGTACTGACACTGAATAATACAATGATAATACTATACACTGTCACTGTACTAATAAAACAGGCTGGGAAGGGATTAACACCTAGGGGCAATTAGAGGGTTAACTACCTAACAATGTGTAATGTGTCAAACAACAACAGAGAACAATTCCCAGCTCAACTTACCAACCAGCCGAATTGTCCTTACAGTTCATGTTAAAAAAGGGTATAGTTTGCACACATTTAAAGTTCCTAACTCCCGTATTTGTAAATTTCTGCAAACTAACCCCGGTTTTACCATGAACTGTTAGACAGGACACGTCCGTTGGCTGCAGGCTGGTTTAGACAGGACACTTCGGTTGGCTGCAGGTTGGTTGGTAAGTTGAGCTGGGAATCTCTCTGTTGTCACCCTTCCATGTGCTCCTTACTTAAAGGCTAGTTATAGAGTGGGGCAGTTGCTGTGTGTATTATGTGCTGCCTTTTACTAAATATGTTTGTTCCTTCTCCCTGCTTTGTTCCCTCTGGACAGAGACCATGTGCTGTTTGACAACACAAGGCTCTGGGCTGTGATTGGCCACAGCCAATCAGCAGGTCTCAGCCATGGACCATTGGCTAAAACCTGCTGATAAAATCTTTGTGTCCAATCACAGCGAGAGTCCACACGCCCTGATCCCGGAGGCTGCTGCTGACGTATAGGTACGTTATTGTGACTGTACAAGCTGTAAAATGCAGGCGGGTGGTTAGCAAGTGGTTTAAGGATTTTTGTATTCCCAGTCAAATCCTTTTTTTTGGGAGTCCTTTGAGAGACACAGGAAATCTTTAACCTTTGGGTTATGCTGCTACTTACAGGATTGGACAGCGGGTAGAAAAATAAAAATAAATTGTAGGTCAGCCCTTCCTCCTACCAGAATGTCTTTAGCCAAACCGTATAGAGAGCATGACCACAAATGCAGAGGGGTGGGACCTGTGTCCCCCTTTGGAGTCCGTGAAGTTTATGGTTCCTAAAATAAATGTTACATATTTTTTTTGGTTTTTTTCCCCCTCCTCTCCGTATTGGAATGTAGGAATACTTTAACCTTCAGGATGTCCAAAAGCAGCCCAAACTGAGAGGTAGGTGAGGGTAAACAAATGCAAAAAGGCCCAAGAAAAAAAAAAAAAAAAAGATAAACTAGGGACCGCCTGCAGCTCAAAGAGCCACCTGAAGCATGTTACACCCCATGCATCAGATGAGGCTTCAACATCCACCTGATTAAAATGTGTGAACAGAAGATCAGGTAGCAGCCAGGGTCCATTTAGAATTACAAACTCCTTATCTTCCTTGATAAATCAGCAACTGGGACATAAACGCTCACAGCCCAAATCTTATGCAGTGGAGAGAAATGGAGCCGGGTAGAGGGAATGAAGAACCATGCCTACCTTAGGTGAGAGGGAAGTCCTAGGCCTGAACACCACACCTGGGTTGGGGTCATTGAGTATATGAGAAAGGTATAGAGGTGTCAGCAGTTTCTGCTTTCCAGTGTTGGGGTGTAATAGTGTGTCTCAGGGTATCTAAGTAGGGTGTATGGAGGTGTCAGCTGTCACTTCATTCCAGTTTGGGGTACAGCAAGGTGTTATGAGGTGTAGAAGGGGACGTAAGGTGTTGGGGTGTAGAAGGATCTCATGGGGTGCTAGTTGTCCTTTCCAGTTCCGGGGTAAAGTAGGGTGTCCTCTGTTGTAGCAGGTTGTCTCAGGATGTTGGGGTGTATCTTGGTTTTAGGGTGTCAGCTGTCCTCTATAGTGTTAGGGTGCAGGGAATAGTCGGGTGTTATGGAGTGTAGTAGGGGGCTGTGCAAGGTGTATTAGGGTCAGCTGTCACCTCTCTCCAGTGTTGGGGTGCAGTAAGATGGAATAGTGATTTTGTCAGGGTGCTGGGGTGTCAGCTGTTGCCTCTCCCCAGTTTTAGAATACAATAGGGTATAATGGGGTATATAAGTAGGGTGTTGGGATGTCAGCTGTCACCTCTCCCCAGTTTTGGGGTGTAGCAGGAGGTTATGGGTTGTCCCAGTAGGGTGTTGGGATGTCAGCTGTCACCTCTCCCCAGTTTTGGGGTGTAGCAGGAGGTTATGGGTTGTCCCAGTAGGGTGTTGGGATGTCAGCTGTCACCTCTCCCCAGTTTTGGGGTGTAGCAGGAGGTTATGGGTTGTCCCAGTAGGGTGTTGGGGTGTCATCATGATGTGGATGTTGCAGCTCTCATCTCTCCAGTGTTTTTATTGTCCAGAAAATATTAGGAAAGAAGCTCATAGCTGCTGTGGGGCCAGATTTATTGTGAGCAAGCAGAGTATGAGCACACATATTACATGTGGGGGGTCAGCAACCCGTTCATGGCATCCGTGCCTTGCTGACCCTCCGAAGTGCTCCTGATCCCTGCCGCCTCTACTCTCATCCATCCCATAGGACACCTTGGATGGACAAGAGAGAGGAGGCCTGGTCTAGCAGAGTTCTGTACCCTCTGTGCTTACTTCACATGCGCCTGTCTCACAGCTCAGTGATGGGCCTGGGGGGAGGAGCCAAACACTGCCAACCCCTCACCTGGCAGACATTTTAATGTGACAGATGTGATCGATATTGTTTATCGGGCATGTCGTGTGATGGCAGGGGAGGGAGGAAGTGTCCTCTTCCTACCTGTACTCTACAGAATATTATATATACCCCAATGTATGGTCAGCACACCCAGCTCATGGTTTGGGGGGGGGAGGTGTCAGTGATGGTAGGGGTGTTTTTTTGAGGAGGGTGATGCCCAGAGTTGATCTTTAAGGCTCAAGAGCTATCCCCACATTTAGTATAATAACCCCCCCTCCCCTCAGCCTTTCACTGGGAAGGTAACTGTGCTGCTGTTTCTCCTCCCCCAGCTCTCAGCTCCTTATGCAATTGAGAACAGAGGGTATATGGTAACTTTTTAAAAGGGGGGAGAGGTTTTTTTTTTTTTATATCTACACGTTTTGCCTTTCAATTCTATTTTAAACTGTATGGGTTGTTTTTACAAGTTTGAGGGTTTACGTATAGTGTAATTGCACTCATGTTCAGCAGCACAAAAAGGGAGAAGGAAGCTATTTTTTATTTACTGCTCCAGTGCCTTACCACATCTAATATGGGTGCCAGAGAACTTACACCCAAATCAAATGCCTCCTGGAAGCTCCATTCCCCCAGAACTTCCTTCCTCTCAAATCTAAAGAACAAATAGATCAGTAGAGGCCCCTGTGTCATACAGTGAGAACTCAATGCCATCTACTGGAAGATGAAAGGTATTACATCATCCTAGCACTTCCTATCACTAACTATAATATATATATATATATATATATAAAATATAGCTGAATCCTAGGAAATACATACAAATGCATAATAATTCATACACTCCATATCATCAGAAAACACCAAACACGGATTATATAATTTTATTTAAATTATATGTGATGATGTGATAGCATAGGCAGTGACCGGGTCATTTAACTATTATACCCCAGATCCCTCCTTCTGGTCCTGAACACACCAGATCAAACGGAGATCGGTAACCGCCTGATTACATTAGGCCAAAAACGGAAGCTTCGGGTTTCTTAGACCATAGAAATGATCAGGGATATTCTTGTTCTCACACATCTCTATGGTGAGCCAGCAAAACCGCCGGCTTTAGTCCCAGGCTCCTCAGTGGGACAGGTGAGCCTGTAAATGTGGCTGGAAGGACCCCCTTCGACCACCTGTAAAAGTGATCCAGTGGCTATTTAGCCGATTGGATCGCTTCTAATTTATTCAGCATTGCTGGCTGAAAAAAATTGATACTGAGGCTATGACTGCAGCTCCGGTATAACCACTAAAAGCAAACGACGTATGGGTATATCCTTTTGGTGAAGGGGTTAAAAGTCAACTTGTAAAGAATAGGTGACGTGATAGCTGTATTTTCCCCAACTGATTCACACACCTACTGGTGGGTATGTACCCTGTGGGGCATCACTGGAGGAAATGATGATGGCTGCCAGGTGCCTGAGTTTCCAAGGCAATGAAACGCTTATACCCCGCAGTTATTCAGGAGGGGAGGAGCAGCTGGAAGTGAATTCACTGTAACTGAAGACGAGGGATTGGTGTGCGGAGGGAGTGGCTTTGTACAGACATGCTGTACTCTTGCACAGCATGCCTGTACAGACAGCGCGAGATGACAAGGTGTAAACTGACCGGGCTAGCATGGATTGACTGCCATGTTTAGCATGGTCAGTTTACTCTCAGGAGCAGCACAGACAGGCTTAACTAAGTATTAGAGAACACCGGCAGGCACAAATAAACACTAACATTAACTCCTTTGTGCCGCCAGTACATATATACGCCTTCTGGCAGGCGGGCCCTGACAACGAGATGGTTGTATATATGCGTACCAAAACGTAAACCAACCTGTGCCGAGAGCATGCGCCCTGCACACTCCCGGCACAGTTATTGGTGCCTAATGGAAAACTCCCAATCACTACTTGCGATCAGGAGCTTTACAATCGTGTGACAGCCAATGGAGGTGGTTACGGGATCATAAAACCCCCCTCTTGGCATCAGAAACCCCTTATAAAGGGTCGAAAGGTGTCGGCGTTAAAGAACCAGTAGCATGTTTTCTTTTGGTTTTTGTTTTTTATTAGATTTACAAGACTGTAGAAACCTTCACAAATAAGGGAAAGACCACAATCTTTCTTAGAAAGCAGTTTAATTAAATAAATGTTATTTACATGATGATTACCACTCACATCATTTCCACCAATTTAAAGCTATGTTCTTTAGGCTCCGGAATGACATTAATGAAGGTTTTATATAGAACTGCGCCCATAGGTAGCTTGGGGATAACTTTGATACCATCACTGCTACGAGGTCTTGGTACATAGACTTCTTTGGTGTAACGTACAATGCCATCCTCTAGTGCGTACAGAGTGTTATTTCGGCCAATTCCTACCTAGAGAAATCAAGGAAATTGTTACGATCTCAGTACAGTTATTGAAATATTTATTCAAAAGTGAGTATTTGATTTTAACGTTTGGGGAAAAAACAAACATTTATACTCACCTAGGTGAATGCAGCATCAATCCATACTGCATCTGTCCCCCACTGCCTCTAAGACCGAGAACTGAGCGATCAACCACCGCTGATTGCTCAGTTCTCTGTCTTCAGTGAGCAGAGGGTGTCAGTCACCGGCTCTCTGCTCCCCCCCTCCAGCACTCGGAGCACTTAGCTGTGGAGGGAGAAGAGTGGCAAGCTCAGCATCTCAGTGGCATGCTGTGAGGCTGAGCTAGCTGCTGATCAGGCATCTGGGCAGATCTCAATAATAGGATCGGGTTGTTTCAGAACCGATCCCACCCCCCCCTCATAAACCATGATCCTTCTGTGGCTGTCAGCTTCCCTACTCTGCCTCTCCCGCTGATTTTCAGTGCTGAAGAACAGCCACAGAGCGATCCAAATGGAAGACCAGATACCCCCCCACGCTGCTCTGGCCCCCCCCACCTTTCCTGTATCAGGGCACACCTCCCTGAAGCTGTTTGCTGGCTCTCCCTACTTCCCCTTCCACTGGCTGTAGCCGCTGACAGATCGCAGATGTGTTTACCAGCCCCCTACCTTTCCTCAATGAATACAGACAGCTAAGATGAGTGGGGGTGCCTTTGCCAGAATGAATGGCAGCCCTGCCCACCTTGCAAGAGCAGCTGTCTTCAGTCCTCAAAAAAAGAGAGACATTACAGGTCTGTTTAGACCCCTGTTGTCTCTCCAGAGCCCCCCCCCCCCTTCAAAAAATAACAAAAATGTACCATTTAAATAAAAAAACATAGTAAGGGTAGATTTAGACATGCGTCTAAATCTCCCTTTCTTCTGGAGCATGGTGGCATCATCACCCTGTCCATTGCCTATTGCAACTTAAGGGGGGTGTTTGGCAGGCAGCAAAAACCCAGCATGTCCACGCATTTTTACTGCCCCTAACTGCATGTCTAAACAAGGCCAAAGGCCTCATTCATGTGGGGCATACTACAGCGGAGCCCTGTTTAGCTGCAAAGGGATGCACACGTGTTCCATGCATCCCCATGCAGGCAGTCCCATTGATGGTAATTTGGACGCAGTGGTTGCATGGGAACGCACAGGTGTTCCATGCATTCCTGTGCAGGTAGTCCCGTCTATATCAATTGGGACACAATGGCTGCAACAAGACAGCCACTGCTCCCAACTTGACATCCATGTGGGTGTATATCCCTGAACACTGCGTTTTGGGCAATGGACCTACACCCACATGGATGTCAGATCTGTCCATGCAGCTGCTGCATCCCAGCTGACATGAATAGGACTACCTGTGCATTTCCTTGCGGGTAAACACGGCCCTCCATGGACATACGCTTTAGTGCTTCCCATTGAATGAGGGCTTAGTAGGAATTTAGCAGGAATGTTGGAAGTTATGTTGTGGTTTTGACTGCAAATAAGGACTTTAGTGTTTTTTTTGTTAGTGAAAATAGCGAGTTGATAAACATTTAAACTATTGTGGTGCCTACAAAAAAATCAGTAGCACCATCTTTTTATTCTATTGGTCACGTGCTTTCAGATTTTACATACTTACCTGTAAAAATCCATTTTTGTGAATGGACACTGGCCGACCAATCAGAGAGGAGTTCCTCCCCTATATAACCTTTCCTATACAGGAAGTATTTTTTGTAGCAAGCAATAAACATTCCAGAAATAGGGGTGAGACCTCTGTGTCCCGTAATGTACTCCAAGAAATGGATTTTATAGGTAAGTATGTATAAAAAAATCCAATTTTCTTTATCATACATCACGGGACACAAAGCAGGCTATTCGTGACTATGGGGTCCTCTTATGAAACTGAGATCAGTGGCGATCCTAAGGATCATTGCTGATCTCAGATCATTAGTGGTTTAGGAAACAGAGATGATCAGCGGAGAACATGTTATCCGCTGATCATCTCAGCACACAGAGAATCTGACAGACACGGCCAGTGTATGAAGGAGCGATGTCAGCCCTTCACTGGCAAACTGTGAAAATTCTCCCTCCAGATTCTCCAGTTGAGGTGGAGAATCGGGGGAGCAGCAGTAATTTACCGCTTACTAAACTGTGTGTTTGACTGATCTCTTACTGTAATCTCGCGAGATTATAGTAACAGCAGCCGTTTTCCAGCATTCAAAGCGTTTGTAGATCACTTCTCTCCTCATTAGAAGCGATCTACACTGCTTCATGAACAGGCATTCAGAGAACTGTGTTCTCTGGGAATGCCAGAGAACTGAGCAGCGGTCATTTTCCACCGCATGATAAAAGGACACCATAGTTGGATGTCCCAAAGCAATAAGAAATTTGAGGGGAGGGTGACACCATGATAGCCACCATCCATAATCCCTCAGCCACCCGTAGAACACTGTGGCCAACTGCATAATCCTCTGCCGCCTTGACATCCACTTGGTAGAATCTTGTGAATGTGTGAACTGAAGACCATGTAGCAGCCTTGCAAACCTATGCCACTGATGTCTGATGGAGGATTTCCCAAGATGCCCCCCGAAAGGGTGGGATTTTACCTTTCAAACCATAGGCTTGAATGATCAATTGGTGGATCCAATGAGAAATAGTCACCTTGGATGCCACCTGCCCCTTCCTAGGCCCCTCTGGCAGCACAAACTGAGCATCTGACCTCCTGGCCTGTGCTGTAGCCTTCAAAAAGACCCTTACAGCACGAACCACATCCAAGGTATGCTGGGATCTTTTGCTTGATGACTGAAGAAAGAATGAAGGCAGAACTATGTCCTGACTGGGATGAAAGCTAGAAACAAGCTTTGGTAAAAAGCACGTATGAGGTCGCAACACCACCTTATGATGTAAAACCAGAAATGGTTCTCTGCAAGATAGAGCTGCCGGCTCAGACACCCTTCTCGCAGAAGCGATTGCCACTAGAAACAACACCTTACGAGTCAACCAAACCAGTGGAATCTCTCCAATAGGTTCAGATGGTGGCTTTTGCAAAACCTCCAAAACCAAGTTCAGGTCCCAAGGACACAAAGGCAACCTGACAGGAGGAGCCATATGCATCAAAAATGAGATGCCGAAGAGTGAGATGCAATGGGAAAAAAATAGCTAATGCTGAAACCTTGCCCTTAATGGTACCAATATCCAAATTACTCTGCAACCCTGTTTGAAGAAACGACAGAATCCTGCCAATCACATACTTTCTTAGGTGCCATTTGTGAACCTCGCACTAGGCAATGTAAGCCATCCAGGTTCTGTAATAAATGTTCCTAAAAACTTCCTTTCTAGCACCCAACATGATGGGGATGACAGAATCCGACACTCCCCTATCCTTCAGGATCTGGGTTTCAATAGCCACGCCATCAAATTTAGCGACCGTAAAGCTGGGTGCAATATAAGACCTTGAGACAACAGATCTGGCCGATACGGCAGGGCCCACAGCCCATTTACTGCCATCTTCACTATGTCCGCGTACCAGGCCGGAGCAATCAGTAACACCGGAATAAACTCCTCCAGAATACTGCGTAAGAGACACGGCAGCAGCTGGATCAGAGGAAAGGCATTAATCACTCAGAACTGGTTCCAAGGACTCAGTAAAGGTGTCTACCCCTGCCGTGCGGGGGTCCCTTACCCTGGACACAAAGACCAACCTTGTTGTTGAACCTGCATGCCAATAGGTCTACATCCGGGCAACCCCATCACTGGCAGATTTCCTTGAAAATATCGGGATGCAAAGCCCATTCCCCTGGAAGCAACTGCCGGCAGCTGACATAATCCACCTGCCAATTTTCCACACCTGGAATTAACACTGCTGACAGACTTGGAACATATCTCTCTCCTCAGGTCAGAATGTATTTCACCTCCTTCTGAGCACCTCGATTCCTGGTAGTTGCTGTGGTATTGTCAGACTGAATCATTACAGGCAAACCCTGAAGCCTGGATGTCCAATACCTCAGAGGCAGCCTCACTGCTCAAAGTTCCAGGACATTGATGGAAGAACCCTTTCCCATGGAAGCCATGTTCCCTGAACTATGGCCTCCTCCAGAATGGCCCCACCAACCTGAAAGGCGGTTACCAACTTCCACACCACCAGCTGAAAGGATCTTCCCTTTACAAATTGTGAGGTATCAATCACCAATTCAGGCTCTGCTGCACCTCTAGAGACAGAGATATGCAGTAATACAGGGCCGGAATCTCTCTGTTCCAAACAGACAGAATGTACCTTTGCAGCAGTCTGGAGTGGAATTGAGCATAGGGAATAGCCTCAAGCGAGGACACCATTCTCCCCAGAAACCTCATACAGAGGGGAATCGAAGGATACCTCTTGGCCTTCAAACTGCAAACCTTTTTCTCAGGGTGCCACATTTCCCTGGAGGCAGAAATACCTTTGCCTGAATCGTGTCTAGGACCATCCCCAAACACTTTAGGCTTTGCACTGGTTCAAGGGACAATCTCTTGAGGTTCAGCACCCAGCCCAGCTGTTCCAGGATCTGCATCGTAAGGACCACATCCTGCTTCAGATCTGGCACCGACCGATTTCTGAGCAAGAGATAGTCTAGACAATCTGTGACCGATACTCCCTGAGTTCTGAGTATTTTTGTGAAAACTCTGGGAGCCGTGACCAGCCAAAACGATAGTGCTATGAACTGGAAATGCTGAGCGCCCTACTGTAAACCACAGAAATCTTTGGTGAGGAATGAATATTGGTACATGCAGATATACGTCCCTGATGTCTATGGACACCAAATCTCCCTCTTGTAGGGAGGCCACTACTGACCAAACTAATTCCATACGAAAGGATCGGCTATTAAGGAACTGATTTAGCCCCTTGAGATCTAAAATGGGCCTTGTATCCCCATTTGGTTTTGGGACTGTAAACAGGTTTGAATAAAACCCCTGAAATCTTTCATCCGCTGGAACCTCCTTGATCACTCCCTGAGATAATAGGCAATCAAGTGCCTGAAATAAAGCTCTTCTTTTCTCTGGATTTATTGGTACATTTGATCTTGGAAACCAAGGAGAAGGAAATACCCGAAATTCTAGCCTGTACCCAAGAAATTCGGGAGATGACCTATTTATCTAAGATTAGAGCCCTCCGTGCGGCCACAAAATTCAAAAGCCTTCCCCCTACCCGAACAAGTGGGGTTACCCCTTCATAAGGAAGCAGACCTCGGATCTGGCTTAGACAACTTTTGCACCCAGGGCCTCCTTGTGTTTTGATTCTGAGATCTACCTCTGGAGGCTGGGACCTGTGTGGGGTGAAATGACTGGTAGATGAGGGCCCAGAAACCGAAGCCCCTGACACCTTAAAAGAAGCGCGTTTGGATTTCCTCTTAGAGGGTAAAAGAGCACTCTTACCCCCTGAAATCTTTTGGATATATTAGTCCAAATCTTTCCAAAACAGCCATTCCCCATGAAAGGGAAAACCTGCCAACAATCTTTTGCATGGTAGTTCTGCTGACCAACTCTTCAGCCACAAAACCTTGGGTATGTGCACTGATAGAGAGGGCCAAGCGAGCAATTTCCTGAATTGAATCCTTAAAGAGCATCAACCGCAAAACACAAAGCACACGGAACATCCTCCAAATCCTTGGCCAAGCATTCCCCCTGCACGTATGGTCCTCCAATCCGCTGCCTGACACATTCAGAAAGACTGGCAAATGCTAATAGCTGCCACAGCTGTACGGCAGAACCTGCCAGAGAGAGGGAGGCCTTAGGGAGAGACTCCAGCTTCTTATCCGCTGGGTCCTTGAAAACCTGTACATTATCCGTAGGTCATAAGGATTTACTCAGGGATGAAACCGCTACATCCACTACAGGCAACCCCCATTTCTTGACAAACTTTTGTTCCATGGGGTACAAGAAAGAAAATCTCTTTGGTGGAACAAAAACCCTGTCTGGGTGATCCAAGTCGGCATACATAATTTGCTCCAGAAGAGGATGCACCGGAAAGGCCCAAGTACTCTGTAAAGGCTTCAAAGAGCCCAGGGAAGAATAAGTAACCTCAGAGTTTTCTGTCGGAGGTAGCCCAAATCCAGACCATACCACATCAGCGAGGTCCTGGACTAAACATCTGAGGCTGGGAGGCAGAGACCGCCTGCTTCTCCTCAGGCTGTGACTCCATAGAGATTCTGTGCCTGACCTTCCTCCAGTTCTTCCTCATCCTCAGGCTCCACCCATTCCTGCTCCAGGAATGGTGGTTCTAGTGATGATCTATTCCGCTTCTCAGTCCCCTGAGAAACTGATGCAATCATCCCAGCGATCGTATCTTCTAAACCCGCTAAGGCTGAAGCAAGATCATCCCTGGTTACATATGCCGAGGCAGAAGCCCCAGTAGGAGCCAAAATGCCAGATAGATGCAGCGGCTCAGACTGCCCAGTCGCTTCTGGCTTGTCAGGAGAGGATATTACAATGGACCTTCGGTTCCTCAGGACCTGGCAGTGGTACATTGGTGCCCTTTCCTGCCGCACCTCCCCCACTCCGCTTTCTGGAAGACAGTACTTCAGATAGTGTAAACCTGTGCACCTCCACTAGTAACACAGATCTCAAGATATAGCTAGGCAAGTAGTGTGCTGAAGTAAAACACTCAATGCAAATGCTGCCTTACGAGCCACCTGAGTGACTGGTCCAAGCTTCCCCCTCAGGGGAGTACTCACGTGCCCCTACAAACTAGTCTGCTCTGTGTCCCAGCCACAGTAGATTCCCCAGCAGCAGCAGCCCATGTGTCTTCTGGTCTCCAGATAAACAAATATGGCCAATTTCCATTTCCGGCCACTGTTGAACATGCTGCTTGCTGGCTGTACTCCCTCTAGTGGCCGAAAACAGAAGATCAAGCACATCTCGGGAACAATTGCCAACACCCCTCTGATGGAAACTCAGTCACAAAACCTCTCCTTTTCCCTCAAATTCAGAACTTTGTTTCCTTTTACAGAGAGAGAAAAAAAAAAAAAGATATCTTACCAGTCCCACTGCAGGTCCCTGATTTCCGTCAGGCACCAACCTTCATCCATCACGGTGGGAATTGTCATACAGACCTTCAAGGACTCAGATCCCATGCTGAGCGGCCACGGCCGTATAGCACCCCACTGGAAGTTCCTTGGTCAGATTTAAAACTGCTCAGGGTCCTATCTGTGCGAGGTCCAGCGCCGTAAGGCTACATTACAGGCAAAACCTCAAGGATTCTTCTCCTTATCCAGCAAGGCTCAGGTACCATCCATTTTGGCTCACAGCTTTCCAAATGGATCCGATTAAAGTCTCTGATTCTCGAATGGAACCGTTCTGGACTTTCAGGTATACTCCAAGAGCACAGCAACACTGCCACTGACCATCCACCTTACAGACACTGGCGAAAGAACTGAAGTACTTCCTGTATAGGAGGGGTTACAAAGGGGAGGACCTCCTCTCTGATTGGTCAGCCAGTATCCATTCACCTATAGATCACCTATAACCTACATAGTCATGAATAGCCTGCTCTGTGTCCCGTGATGCACAATAAAGAAATATGGTTTTGGGGGGGAATACAAATTATGAAAGCTGTAAGTGAAAACCTCCAGATTTGAGAAATTTTTGCATATGTTCGATTTTCACCATTTCGCAAAAAGGCACAATTTAATATCGACAAAATATCAGTACAGTTTAAGCTTTTATATTTAGTAGGAATTTAGCAGAGATTTTGTAAAATTTGCTGTGTTTGTATCTGCTAATAATGAGTTTAGTGTATTTTTAGCAAAAATATGGTTTTGATAAATATTTGCGCAAATACTGTGGAGACTTAACTATCAGTAGCACCTTCTTTTTATTCTACTGGTCACGTGATATCAGAAAATATATGGATTGGGGTTTTTTACAAATTCTGAAACCTGTAAGTGAAAAATTAAAAACCTCCGATTTTTGATCATTTACATTTTTGCATGCTTTCGATTTTCACCATTTTGCAAAAACGCGCAATTTAAAACTGACAAATATTTGTTATTTATTAACTCAACACAGGTTAAACTGTTGTATTTGGCAGCAATTTTGTAAAATTTTCTGTGATTTTATCTGCTAATAATGATTTTAATGAATTTTCAGCACCTTCTTTTATTCTACTGGTCATGTGCTTTCAGAAAATATATGGTTTGGGGGGGGGGTCTTTTACATACTCTGAAAGCTGTATGGTAAAAATAAAAAAAACAATGGAAAAATTGCAGAAATGGTCTGGCCAGCTTAGTTTAAAAGTGGAGCGCAGGACCTGGCACTGAAAGGGTTACTGCATGAAGGTACAAAAAAAAAAAACCCAAAAAAATTCTGCCCTTAGAGCCACTTTAGCTGTAGGACAGTGTGTATTTTTTACTGAAATTCTGCTCTTGATAAACCATTGCGCAAATATCAGGGTCTTTCAGCAAATATATGATGTTTGGGAGTTTTAACCACTTGCCGTCCGCCTGCTGTTCATAAACGGCAGGGCGGTGGCACTCCAGGGGCGGGTTGCCGTTCATAAACGGCACCCACCTTTCCTAGCTGTGCGCGCTCCCTGGGAGCGCGCAGCACTGCGATCCGGTGCCCGTTGTGTCCTCCGGACACAGTGAAACACCGATCGTCGGACGGGACCTCGGTCCCGATCATGTGATCACTGATTGGCCAATCAGTGATCACATGCAAAGTAGTAAGCAAGATGTCACTTGTGACATCATTGCTTACTACGTGTGAAATCTGTGAATGATCACAGAGGTCACATGGTACAAGGCTATTCACAACAGCCTTGTATCATGTGACAAGGTGTGACCAATCACAGCTCACTCAGTAGTTCTCAATGGCTGCAAGAATGCAGACAGAGAGAAAGAGAAATGATTGCTTTTACATCCTATATGGGTGTAAAAGCAATCACTGTAAAAAAAAAAAAAAAATCTTCGTCACCCCCCACAAGTAGTACAGTGTCACCATGGTGACACTGTACTGCTAGGGTGACAGTATGTAAAAAAACAAAAAACAAAAACATGAATAATAATTAAAAAAAAAAAAAGAATTAAAAAAAAAATGTTTAAAAATTATAATTTTTGGTTATAAACTAATTTGGCTTATTTTTTTTTTTTCTAAAAATATAACGGAATACATTTCGGCCAAGATTTATGATGAAAAATTATTTATTTGTAAAATCTTATAAGAAAAACACTATTTTTCAAAATTTTTAGACATTTTCATTTACATAGCAAAAAAAATAAAAATCCCAGTGGTGAATAAATACCACCAAAATAAAGCTTTATCTGTCTCAAAAAAATGGTAAAAAATTCATATGGGTACAGTATTGCATGACCGCGCAATTGTCATTTAAAGTGTGATAGCGCTGAAAGCTGAAAATTGCCCTGGACAGGAAGGGGGTGAAAGTGTCCGGTCTGGAAGTGGTTAACTAATCACCTGATCTAGAGTGATTTTTTTTTTTAAACGAATGCAAAAAAAAAAACATGCAAAAATGCCTTTAGTAGCAAAAGGGTTAAAGAGACAGGTACTGTGCAAAGAACCCCCAGACCCAGTGATACTCACCTCCCTAGCAGCTCCCTTCACTGCCATGTTCAGACCTAGCAGATGACTGCTAGTTCCAAGCACTGTCACATTATAAGGGGAAGGATGTCAAGACTCAAGCAATCTACACCAGAAATGTTTTTTTTTTTTTACTGCTTGGTGCAATGCCAGTTTGCGCTGAGCAGCTGGGGCGCTTTTTTAAAACGTCTCTTTAACCACTTGAGCTCCAGAAGATTTACCCCCCTTAATGACCAGGCCTCTTTTTGCTACTCGGCGCTGCACTAATTCAAATGATAATTGCGCGGTCATGCAATGCTGCACCCAAACGAAATTTACGTCCTTTTTTTCACACAAATAGAGCTTTCTTTCGGTGTAATTTGATCACCTGTGCGCTTTTTATTTTTTACGCTATAAACAAAAAAAGGCCAAAAATTTTGAAGAAAAACAATATTTTTTACTTTCAGCTATAAAAAATCTATAGTAAACTCAAAGTTGGTTATAAATTTAGGCCAAAATGTATTCTGCTGCATGTTTTTGGTAAAAAAAATCCCAATAAGTGTATATTGATTGCTTTGTGTGGAAGTTATAGCGTCTACAAACTATGGTATAGATAATAGAATTTACCCCATTTTTTTGCTATACAGCGCTGCGCTAGTTTAACGGACAATTGCGCGGTCATGCAATATGGTACATAAATGAAATTTACATCCTTTTTTTCCCCACAAATTGAGCTTTCTTTTGGTGGTATTTGATTGCCTGTGCGGTTTTTATTTTTTGCGCTATAAAAAAAAAGGCTGACAATTTTGAGGAAAAAAAAACATTATTTTGGACTTTTTGCTATAAAACACGTCCAGTAAAAAAAAAAATCAAATGTAGTCATAAATTTCTGCCAAAGTGCATTCTGCGAGATGTCTTTGCTAAAAAAAAACCCAATACGTGTAAATTAATTGGTTTACATCAGCGGTTCTCAACCTGGGGGTCGCGACCCCTTTGGGGGTCGAACGACCATTTCCCAGGGGTCGCCTAAGACCATCGGAAAACACATATTTCCGATGGTCTTAGGAACCGAGACACCGCTCCTCTGACTCAGTCGATGTGTGGGCGGGATGATACGCTGCCCTGTCACCTGGCCACACCTCCGGGATCACAACAGCTGTGCCTCCTCGCCGCTGATTGGCCACCGGAACTGTAGCTCAGGAGAGGCACACAGGCGGCCAATCACCGGCGAGGAGGTGGAGCTTGGAGAGGAGGAGCCGAGCGGCAGCGCGCGTAGATCTAAGAAGATCGAGGGAGCTGCCGGAGTAAGTGAAGAGGAGAGCGGCCAGAGAAGGAAGACAGCTGACAGGTAAGTGAGAGAGCGAGCCCAGGCTGGAGCAGGGGTCAGCAAGGTAAGTATCATTGGTGTCAGTGGGAGGAATAGTGCCCCATCATTTGTGTCACTAATACCAACGATGGGGCACTATTTCTCCCACCACTGACACCAACGATGGGGCACTATTCCTCCCCCCACTGACACCAACGATGGGGCACTGGTCCTCCCCCCACTGACACCAACGATGGGGCACTGGTCCTCCCCCCACTGACACCAACGATGGGGCACTGGTCCTCCCCCCACTGACACCAACGATGGGGCACTGGTCCTCCCCCCACTGACACCAACGATGGGGCACTATTCCTCCCCCCACTGACACCAACGATGGGGCACTATTCCTCCCCCCACCGACACCAACGATGGGACACTATTTCCCCCCCCCCCACTGACACCAATGATGGGGCACTATTTCCCCCTCCACCACACTGACATCAATGATGGGGCACTATGCCCCCCACTGACACCAATGATGGGGCACTATTCCCCCCACTGACACCAATGATGGGGCACTATTCCCCCCACTGACACCAATGATGGGAAACTATTCCCCCCACTGACACCAATGATGGGGCACTATTCCCCCCACTGACACCAATGATGGGGCTCTATTCCCCCCACTGACACCAATGATGGGGCTCTATTCCCCCCACTGACACCAATGATGGGGCTCTATTCCCCCCACTGACACCAATGATGGGGCACTATTCCCCCCACTGACACCAATGATGGGGCACTATTCCCCCCACTGACACCAATGATGGGGCACTATTCCCCCCACTGACACCAATGATGGGGCACTATTCCTCCCACTGACACCAATGATGGGGCACTATTCCTCCCACTGACACCAACGATGGGGCACTATTCCCCCCACTGACACCAACGATGGGGCACTATTCCTCCCAATGACACCAACGATGGGGCACTATTCCTCCCACTGGCACCAACGATGGGGCACTATTCCTCCCACTGGCACCAACGATGGGGCACTATTCCCCCCACTGACACCAACGATGGGGCACTATTCCTCCCACTGGCACCAACGATGGGGCACTATTCCTCCCACTGGCACCAACGATGGGGCACTATTCCTCCCACTGGCACCAACGATGGGGAACTATTCCTCCCACTGGCACCAACGATGGGGCACTATTCCTCCGACTGGCACCAACGATGGGGCACTATTCCTCCCACTGGCACCAACGATGGGGCACTATTCCTCCCACTGACACCAACGATGGGACACTATTCATCCCACTGACATCAGTGATGGGGCACTACTCCTTCCACTGACACCAATGATGTGGCACTAGTCCTCCCACTGCAAAATTACAGTTATGAAGTAGCAACGAAAATAATTTTATGGTTGGGGGTCACCACAACATGAGGAACTGTATTAAGGGGTCGCGGCATTAGAAAGGTTGAGAACCACTGGTTTATGTGAAAGTTATAGCGTTTACAAATGGCAGAAAGATACTGGGATTTTTAGGGGTTTTTTATACTAATAATGGCAGCGATCAGTGAATTATGGCAGCGACCAGCGACTTATGGTGGGACTGCGGCGGACATTCTGACATTGGGGGGTACTGACTTGGGGTCACTGACATCCCCAAAAACACTAATACAGTGATCAGTGCAAAAAAAAAAACACTGACACTGTACTAATGGCAATGGGGAGGAAGGGGTTAACTTTATTTTGCAGGGAAAGGTTATAGGAGTGAGGGGGAGTGTTTTACTAGGGGGCGGGGTGTGTACTGGATGGGACAAGGCTGATTGAGAAAGAAAAACTGTTCTCTCTCGATCAGCTCATCCTCGAGCTGACAGGGAAGTGACAGACAGCACAGCTACTGCAGCTGTGCTGTCTGTCACTGTTTGCCGCCAATCGCCGGGAAACAGCCGCTAAGGACCGGCTGTGACCCGGCGACTCACATCTGCGGCGGTGATCGGCGGGACAGATAGGGCGGTGGCACGCCTCCTATTTGTTTACAAAACACACGTTTTAAAACGTGGTTTTGCCTGCGAGTGCCGCCCTGCCGCCGTATATCTACAGTGGCTGGGCGGCAAGTGGTTAAAATTTTTTTTTTAAACTTTATTACTCTCGCAAAGGATGAACATAATCAGCATGGGCTGTGATAGGTACTCTTTACTGAGACATCTGGGATCTATTAGATCCCCAGTTATTTCCTCTGCCCTTAAAAGCATCTGATCAAACTGAGATTGATTTGATCAGACGCTGTACAAGGTTTTGTTTACAGCATCCTTGTTGCTTCCGGTTTCATAGCGACGACTGGGGAGCTTCCATTCTTCTATTTCTATGCTCAGTGAGCAGAAATGCTGGCTTCAGTCCTGGACTCCCCCCGGGGGAACGCAAGAGGGGAATGGGACCACTTTCAACCACACGTAAAAGTAATCCAGTGGCAATATAGCCGCTGTGATTACTTTTTCATTATTCAGTATCAACACCTGAAAAGAAGGATACCGGGGTCATGACTGCAGCCATGACCTTGGTATAACCACTTCAACCTGAAGGTGTACCGGTACGTTCTAAGGGTGGGAAGTGCTTAAAGTGCAAGAAACCATAAAACTGTCAGTAATTTTAACTGCAGCCTACCTGAGACCCTGGGTGCCATCGCATCAGCCTCTGAGTAGCAAGAATGTTTCCAGCATGGACAAATTCACCTAAAAATGTAATCAGACAAGGGTCAACAGGATGCAGCAGGAGAGGTAACAAAAAATAATAATGTACGCCAGGCAAAGCAATAAAATACTCCCAAAACAAATTTAAATGACAATATAATCTCCCCCAGAAAAACTTAGAGAGCCAAAAGGTAGGAAACAAGTTGCTGGAGAGGCAAGTGTGATGTCTCTTCACTTGCAGAGACCTTCAATCCGGGTTCCATTTTTTTTGGTGACGACAGTGTCACTTTAGAGAGGGACTCTCTGGAACCTGTGACTAGTTCCAATATTTTTTGGTTCCCTGTGGGTGATCTATCCCGGTACGGACTTATGTTTTGGTCTGCACTGTCTCTGTGGAAGTAGCCATCTTGGTAGAGAGAGGGTTTTCCTTCTTAATGTCAGAGTCTCCAGCAAAGAAAACAGTGAGCAGCACAGTATTGACATCACCAAATTACCTCCTGACACAAGCAGTCAGAGGCAGCAGTGACAGAGATACAGTGGGGATCGAAAGTTTGGGCACCCCAGCTAAAAATTTGTATTAATGTGCATAAAGAAGCCAAGGAAAGATGGAAAAATCTCCAAAAAGGCATCAAATTACAGATTAGACATTCTTATAATATGTCAACAAAAGTTAGATTTTATTTCCATCATTTACACTTTCAAAATAACAGAAAACAAAAAAATGGCGTCTGCAAAAGTTTGGGCACCCTGCAGAATTTATAGCATGCACTGCCCCCTTTGCAAAGCTGAGACCTGCCAGTGTCATGGATTGTTCTCAATCATCGTCTGGGAAGACCAGGTTATGTCAATCTCAAAGGTTTTAAATGCCCAGACTCATCTGACCTTGCCCCAACAATCAGCACCATGGGTTCTTCTAAGCAGTTGTCTAGAAAACTGAAACTGAAAATAGTTGACGCTCACAAAGCTGGAGAAGGCTATAAGAAGATAGCAAAGCGTTTTCAGATGTCAATATCCTCTGTTCGGAATGTAATTAAGAAATGGCAGTCATCAGGAACAGTGGAAGTTAAAGCAAGATCTGGAAGACCAAGAAAAATATCAGACAGAACAGCTCGCAGGATTGTGAGAAAAACAATTCAAAACCCACGTTTGACTGCACGATCCCTCCAGAAAGATCTGGCAGACACTGGAGTTGTGGTACACTATTCCACTATAAAGAGATACTTGTACAAATATGGTCTTCATGGAAGAGTCATCAGAAGAAAACCTCTTCTACGTCCTCACCACAAAAATCATCGTTTGAACTTTGCAAATGAACATATAGACAAGCCTGATGCATTTTGGAAACAAGTTCTGTGGACCGATGAGGTTAAAATGGAACTTTTTGGCTGGAATGAGCAAAGGTACGTTTGGAGAAGAAGGGGTACAGAATTTAATGAAAAGAACCTCTGTCCAACTGTTAAGCATGGGGTTGAATCAATCATGCTTTGGGGTTGTGTTGCAGCCAGTGGCACGGAACATCTCACGAGTAGAAGGAAAAATGGATTCAATAAAATTTCAGCAAATTTTGGATGGTAATTTGATGCCATCTGTGAAAAAGCTGAAGTTAAAGAGAGGATGGCTTCTACAAATGGATAATGATCCTAAACACACCTCGAAATCCACGGGGGATTACATCAAGAGGCGTAAACTGAAGGTTGTGCCATGGCCTTCACAATCTCCTGACCTCAACATAATTGAAAATCTATGGATAGACCTTAAAAGAGCAGTGCGTGACAGACAGCCCAGAAATCTCAAAGAACTGGAAGACTTTTGTAAGGAAGAATGGGCAAAGATACCTCAAACAAGAATTGAAAGACTCTTGGCTGGCTACAAAAAGCGTTTACAAGCTGTGATACTTGCCAAAGGGGGCAGTACAAGATATTAACTCTGCAGGGGGCCCAAACTTTTGCAGACGCCATTTTTTTGTTTTCTGTTATTTTGAAAGTGTAAATGATGGAAATAAAATCTAACTTTTGTTGACATATAAGAATGTCTAATCTGTAATTTGATGCCTTTTGGAGATTTTTCCATCTTTCCTTGGCTTCTTTATGCACATTAATACAAATGTTTAGCTGGGGTGCCCAAACTTTCGATCCCCACTGTATACAGCCATAAAAGCTACACACACAAGAACCTATGCACCCCCACATTCCATGAAGTGCATTTTGCTGAGAACCAGCATGACCTCCCCCCATCACTAATGACTGCAATTATCAAAGATTATGTTCCCTGTTGGTAGGACAATTCCCATCCTGACTCAGCAAGTGGCACATTTCACACCTCTGCTTCCATGCAGAGCACAAATGTCTTCTCTGTGGCATGCTGGCAGTGGACAGGCTATTCTACACAGGCTGTGGCTGGAGGACTTTGCACACTTTTGTTTTGATGCACCTGAAATGTTTTGAGTAAATTCAAATTGAATTCACATGCTGTTCATACTCAGTCGCTATGGGATTCGTTTTCTGTGTTCTGCAAAAAAAATGGTTGATCCTGCTGTTCTCTATCTCCCCCTTCTGTCCATGTTCCCAATGCAGTTGGAGATTTTGCAGTGCACTGTTGGCAGCTCAGCACATGCTCAGTTTTCAGTGAATATGTATGCTGTGCACTTCCTCCCTATCACATCTGAGCAGCCATGTAACTAAAGTCACACAAGTGGGTGTATACACAGTGGTAAATGACAGCCCACTCCCTCCCTGCCCTCTAACCAGCTAAACACAGTGGGGGAGGGATATTACATCTTGATTGATGGAGGCTTCACCTCCCTGGTATTCTAAGACAATGTTATTGCCAAAAAATAATAACGATTTGATTTCAACTATATGACAATTTAAAACAGTTTATTGATATTATTTATTTTTACTCTGTATCCCAAAAGGCAGTTTTTTTTTTTTTTAATTTTGCATGTGACCAGCAGCAAAAGACTAGAAGTGCCTCTTGCTTACGTTTCCCTGCAGACAGGCTAGTAAGGAGCTGGTCATGTGACAGCTGTATATTGATTAGGAAAAAAGTACACACATTTTTTTTTTTTTCTTCAATTAAAATAACTACAGTGCCACCATCCACATACAGAATGAGAAGGGCTAATGTAAATTAAACAGTTTGTGTTTAGTATCACTTTAACCTCCCTGGCGGTATTCCCAAGTGTAGCTCGGGGTAAAATGTCAGTACCGAGAGCGGTAACCCTGAGCTACACTCGGGCTTACCATGCGGCGCTGCATAGGGAGTCCCTGCAGAGCTTACCTTGTCCTTCGCTCCCGCGATGTGTCCCCTGCAGCGTTCCCAGCCATCTCCTCTGGCTGATGCCGGCATCCGGCTTCTGTGTTCCGGTCCTTGTGACGTCGGGACGTACGGGTACCGCCGGCGGGAAATTTTAAAATTTTAAAAAATGTCATTTTTTTAAAAAAAATTTTACATAGCAAAACATTGCTGTTTCAACCCATTTCACATACATTTTGTCCCGAGTGCTTTGTCCGGCGCCCTGCCTGCATTTTTACTGTTCTTTCTGCCTGGAAACTGAGAAACGTCCATGGCGTCCAAAAAGTGTCCCTTTAGGTCAAAAGCGGTTTTAGACCGGCTAGAGAACAGCGATAGTAAATCAGAACCACTTGCAGAATTGAGTGATAATGATTCGTGGGGGAAATTCCTCATCAGACACTGAAAACGATTCTGCGACTTTGCTCAGCGATGTGCGAACTTGGCGCTCTATTTCAAATTTCAGTGTTTTTGGTTTGATTATATTATTGAATTAAATGTATTATTATTATATTATTTTTTATGATTATTTATTAAATTATAATTTATGATTTTGTGTTTCAAATTTTATCATACCCGGGATGTTTACTAGACTCTTGTTCGGACAGATTTCAGGGAGTTATTCCTAAATATTACAGCCTACAATAAAAAAACTACATATTTCCATGCAAAATAATGGTACCGCTTTCAGCACCAAAAATCTGAAATAATCATACCGCCAGGGAGGTTAATAAAATATAAATTCTACATTGTTTCAATCTGCTAAATACACTGATCTATTGTGCACTGCATTGGCTCTGTTTCTATCTTTCGATTCAATAAAGCATCACATAATAGGCTCACCATCTAGGGTCTTGACACCGTATCTCTGCCCTGGACTCTTTCCTCCCATGTTCTTTGAAGTAGATCCTGTTTTCTTTGATGCATCCCTTACCAGGATCAACGTTGCAGGTGACGGAGAAACTGAGGCAAAAAACAAACATATTTACAGCAAAATGTTATAAAAGCCCATCTCTAAAATAAAGATAGACTCCTCCTCCATCCCATGCACCTCTAAGGACCTGTGTGTTCAAGGACAAATGCAAGGAACACATAAGACCTCCTCTGCCTGTTCTGGATCCTCTGTTTCTCAAGTGGTCAGTTAGAAAGCAGGAATGCCTCTTCATCAATGCAGATACTCTACTGTTGACACTCACCAAAGACCCGGCCGCACATGCAACCAGTCGTTTTTAGGCTCCATGCATACTAAAAACTAAAAAAAAAAAACAGCGAAAAAACACTGAATAAAAACACTCAGTATTAGCGTTTTTGCCGGCGTATTTCCATTTTTGCCCTGCTGATTTGCCAAAGTTTAGCTGGGTATAGCAGGTTGTGAAGGAGCCGGCGTCCGCCTGCGTGCTTAACAACCGATGACTCATCAGTGGGATTCCCAGCTGACTGCTGAATGTAAACAAAAGAATGCTGGCAGCATTAAAAAACAAAACAAACTACATACCCTCCATGCCACAAATAAAAAAAAAAACAACAACAGCGTGTTCCCCACCCCTGATGTGAATGTACAATATAGAATGCTCAAAAAAATTAAAGGAACACTTTTTAATCAGAGTATAGCATAAAGTTAATGAAACTCGTGGGATATTGATCTGGTTAGGTAAGTCGCAGAGGGGGTTGGTAATCAGTTTCCGCTGCTTTGGTGTTAATGAAATTAACAACAGGTGCACTAGATGGGCAACAATGAGACAACCCCCAAAACAGGAATGGTTTTACAGGTGGAGGCCACTGACATTTTATTCCCTACTTATCTTTTCTGACTGTTTTTCACTAGTTTTGCATTTGGCTAGGGTCAGTGTCACTACTGGTAGCATGAGGCGATACCTGAACCCTACAGAGGTTGCACAGGCAGTCCAACTCCTCCAGGATGGCACATCAATACGTGCCATTGCCAGAAGGTTTACTGTGTCTCCCAGCACAGTCTCAAGAGCATGGAGGAGATTCCAGGAGACAGGCAGTTACTTTAGGAGAGCTGGACAGGGCCATAGAAGGTCCTTAACCCATCAGCAGGACCAGTATCTTGTCCTTTGTGCAAGGAGGACCAAGATGAGCACTGCCAGAGCCCTACAAAATGACCTCCAGCAGGCCACTGGTGTGAATGTCTCTGACCAAAAAATCAAACAGACTTCATGAGGGTGGCCTGAGGGCCCGACGTCCTCTAGTGGGCCCTGTGCTCACTGCCCGGTACCATAGAGCTCAATTGGCATTTGCCACTGAACACCAGAATTGGCAGGTTTACCACTGGCGTCCTGTACTTTTCACAGATAAGAGCAGGTTCACCCTGAGCACATGTGACAGACGTGAAAGAGTCTGGAGAAGCCGTGGAGAACGTTCTGCTGCCTGTAACATCGTTCAGCATGATTGTTTTGGTGGTGGGCCAGTGATGGTCTAGAGAGGCATATCCATGGAGGGACACACATACCTCTACAGGCTAGACAATGGCACCCTGACTGCCATTAGGTATCTAGATGAAATCCTTGGACCCATTGTCAGACCCTACACTGGTGCAGTGGGTCCTTGGTTCCTCCTGCTGCACGACAATGCCTGGCCTCATGTGGTTAGAGTATGCAGGCAGTTCCTGGAGAATGAAGGAATTGATACCATTGAATGGCCCTCGCGTTCGCCTGACCAAAATCCAATACAACTTCTCTGGGATGTCATGATTCGGTCCATCCGACGCCGCCAGGTTGCACCTCAGACTGTCCAGGAGCTCAGTGATGCCCTGGTCCAGATCTGGGAGGAAATCCCCCAGGACACCATCCATCGTCTCATTAGGAGCCTCCCCCGACGTTGTCAGGCATGCATACAAGCACATGGGGGCCATACAAACTACTGAGGACCATTCTGAGTTGCTGCAATGAAATTTCAGCACAATGGACTCGCCTGCTGCATCATTTTTTCACTTTGATTTTTGGGGTGTCTTTGAATTCAGTCCTCTGTAGGTTGATACATTTAATTTCCATCATATGATGGGGCATCCTTACATTCATAACACATTACTCCGTCCATATCAGTATAGAGATCCAGCAGGAGATTTGCCCCCAGTGAGATCTGATGTGTTTTCAAAGTGTTCCTTTCATTATTTTGAGCCGTGTATATGTAAAGGGAAGCATAAACTGACAGTGCTATATAAGTACCTGTAATAAATAAAATACTTTTTTTTTTCTAAATGTGCTGCACAAATATTGTGTGACATAAAAATATGCAACGCCTCCATTTTATTCTCTGGGGCCAGTGCGTAAAAGCGCCAAAACCGTGAAATTATATGCGAAATAAATGAATAAATGCTGCTGCTCATTAAGCCTTGTAGATGGATTCGCTTTTTGTCTACACAGCTAATGAGTGGTGTCTGGTGATCCTGGAGGTTGGAGGCTGGCTATATTCCTGTCTGGAGGAGGGGAGATCCAAAAATATCTGGTGATTGGAGGCATATTGACTGGGTCTAGGATCCCGAAAAACCCTAAAAGGCGTTTTTTCACCAATATCTGATGAGTGCGGTATTTGAGCACCATTATGGTGGAAAAACGGGTTAAAAGTTTTATTTTTGGAAAAGGACTTTCCTGAATATATTTGATTTTTCACTTTATTGATTTGGAGTGGGACTTATTAATTTTCTTTTTATATTTTTTATTGTCATTTATTTTTCACTGCAGTGTTTATTTATGAATTTTTTATTATATATTTGTGCTGTTTTGATGGTTTATTTTATATATATATATATAAATAATGTTTGGGGGTTCTAAGTAACTTTCTGGCAAACAATAAAGTGCTGGTTCTTCAATGCAGAATACCAGCCTTGGCCCGGACTGGGACTAGTTAGGTACGCCTGCGTGGACGAAGCTCTAGGCCCAGGGTGGATAAAAATCAATGATTTTGTTTTTAAAAAATCAAAAAACAAAAATCGGATTTTTTTTTATTTAAATCGGATTTTTTTAAATAAAATGCTTTTTGAGGAAAATATATTACCATCCAAAGGTTATTCCATCATAAAATAAAGATTAGTTTTTAATTATGTAGAATAAGGCTGTATATGTTTAGATTTTTTGGTACATAAATTCCATGAATCCATTCACAATGTCATGCTCTTCCAGAGGTTTTTGTAAGATTATTGGGCAGTTTCTCTGCCTACAAGATATTATCACAGATGTTGGTTTACTTTTGCAGTTCTCAAAACTGAATTGGACTCAGCGGAGATCACATGCCTCTTCTTCACAGCAAAAATGTTATAACATGAACAGTTAAGAAAAAGACCTTCATCCTAACTTCTACAAACCTATGAATACAGAATCAACCCCTTCAGTGCTAAGTTTCAAGAAGTTCAGTGAATAGAATAGAAACAATATTTTTCTGATTGTTTGGAGTGGAATAGATCTGCGCAAGAAGAAAGTGAAACTAAGTGTGAGGAGGAAGGGGCTGACAGTCTAAGTTTCTTCAAATATATATATTTTGTTTAGCCGAATTAGTTACCAAACATGGATGTTTAAGCAAATCACATCTGCTGGAATGTTATTGTTTCAGATGAATAAATCTATTTAAATTGTTATTATTAAGGTAATGATTATTTTTCTCCTTCCTAAGTACAACAGAAAAGTTGTCCAAATATGAATGATTAACCTATTAAACTGGGGATAAAAAAACTAATATGAAAAGTTGTTATTCTAAAAATCTTCATCTACTTGTATATTAAAGTTATACCAGCAAGAATTAGTCTTTATGTAGAAAACTAGGATTTATATCAAGCCTTACTGACTAGTGATTTAAATCAAATCCACCCTGGTCTAGGATCCCGAAAAAACCCTAAAAGGCATTTTTTTCACCAATATCTGGTGAGTGCGGTATTTGAGCACTATTTCAGTGGAAACACGGGTCAAAAGTTTTTTTTTTTGGAAAAGGACTTTCCTGAATATATTTTATTTTTCACTTTATTGATTTGGAGTGGGACTTATTAATTTCCATTTTATATATTTTGTCATTTATTTAATTTTTCACTGCAGGGTATATTTATGAATTTTTTTATTATATATTTGCGCTGTTTTGACGGTTTATTTTATATATAAATAATGTTTGGGGGTTCTAAGTAACTTTCTGGCAAACAATAAAGTGCTGGTTCTTCAATGCAGAATATCAGCCTTGGCCTGGACTTGTTAGGTACACCTGTGTGGACGAAGCTCTAGGCCCCATTCACATGACACGTAGGTCACGTCTGCAGTTTATGTTTTGTATGTTTTTCACATGATGCACAGAGAACGAAGCCCTACGCACTCCAAAGACGTCCCGGCACCTTGTCGGGCACTGCTCTTGGTGCGTGTTGTCTGCTGTGTTCGGGGTGATACTATGGGTGGCGTGATGCGTGTCTTGCCAGGCGGGAACACAAGACGTGTGCGTGGGACCTGGCACAACAGTCCTATGCGTGTACTGGAGCGCCCCCCTATGGTTACATGGAAGCCCCCTGTCCCCGGTATGTTTATCTGGTTGTCAGGTGACGAGCCTCTCCACAGATATCGGGGGCTCTTCTCCACACCGCCATCTTGTCCGACTCTCAGGTGAGTGTCGGTCGGGTGACTTCCTCCATATTCCAGGCAGAGAGCTCTCCCCGACCCCTATGGCTGGACTCTGCGATCCAGGAAGACGGTTCTGGAGGTCACAGCTCAACCCCACGTGGATGACACTGATGTGTGGTGACCGGTTCTCTTTAATGAGCTGTCAGTGTCACCTAACCCAACTGCCCCGGTTGCCATGGAGACACAGCCAGTCAGGTTACACGCACAGCGCGGAGGTCACTCACCGAGCCGCCGGGACACAGCGCACAGCAGCGACATTTTTCCTCACTTCCTGACGTCACTGCCGTTTCCGCCCACCTCGTTTCCGGCGCCAAGTTTGAAGGGAAGTCGGCATGAGCTCCTCGTCCGAATCCAGCGACAGCGAGCAACTGCCCCGCCTGCCCTTCCTGGCCTCCACCGCCGCCGCCAGGCGCCCAGTCGCAGCGCAAACTATCATCAGCAGCGACAGCGAGCAGGAAGTGGAGGAGCTCCCTCTGTTCCGGCGATTGGCTGCTCCGCAGTCACGTGCCGCCACAGCTCCGCGAGAGCCCTCGGCCCGCCCAGCTGAGTCACGTGAGCCTGCGCCAGCCGTCAAGAGCACCGCCTCCGCCAGTGCTCCTCCGCCGCGTAAATTGGCCAGAGCTCCTCCGTCACGTGACCCCGCCAGGGCTCCTCAGGCCAAGAAAGCCAAGAAATGTCCAGAGAGCCTAGCAGTGTACATAGACACCGGTACGGCGGTGGGGGGTATTCATTATTGTTGTTATACAGCTTTCACGGGTGTCAAATTGAGGGCCCTCCAGCTGTTCCCAAACTGCAAGTCCCATGAGGCATTGCAAGATTGACAGTTGCGAGCATGACTTCCAAAGACAGAGGAATGATGGGACTTGTAGTTTCACAACAGATGGAGGGCCGCTTGACACCCTGCGCTAATAGGAATCATTGCAATGCTCCTGCACACCTGGCTCACCCGCATTACATTAACCACTGCCGCCAGTCTGACATTCCTCTCCTACATCAAAAAGTTTAATTTACGTATGCGTGCAGTGCAATCACAGTTTACGCATGAGCGCAGTGCAATCACAGTTTACGCATGAGCGCAGTGCAATCACAGTTTACGCATGAGCGCAGTGCAATCACAGTTTACGTATGCGTGCAGTGCAATCACAGTTTACGTATGCATTCAGTCACAGTTTACATATGTGCACAGTGCAATCACAGTTTACGTATGCGCGCAGTGCAATCGCAATGTACATATGCGCTCAGTGCAATCACAGTTTACATATGTGCACAGTGCAATCACAGTTTACGTATGAGCGCGGTGCAATCACAGTTTACATATGCGCTCAGTGCAATCACAATTTACGTATGCGCTCAGTGCAATCACAATTTACGTATGAGCGCAGTGCAATCACAGTTTACGCATGAGCGCAGTGCAATCACAGTTTACGTATGCATGCAGTCACAGTTTACATATGCGCACAGTGCAATCACAGTTTACGTATGCGCGCAGTGCAATCGCAATGTACATATGCGCTCAGTGCAATCACAGTTTACATATGCGCTCAGTGCAATCACAATTTATGTATGCGCTCAGTGCAATCACAATTTACGTATGAGCGCAGTGCAGTCACAGTTTACATATGCGCTCAGTGCAGTCACAGTTTACGTATGAGCGCAGTGCAATCACAGTTTACGTATAAGCGCAGTGCAATCACAATTTACGTATGCATGCAGTGCAGTCACAGTTTACATATGCGCACAGTGCAATCACAGTTTACATATGCGCACAGTGCAATCACAGTTTACATATGCGCACAGTGCAATCACAGTTTACATATGCGCACAGTGCAATCACAGTTTACGTATGCGCGCAGTGCAATCACAGTTTACATATGCGCAAAGTGCAATCACAATTTACGTATGCGCGCAGTGCAATCACAATGTACATATGCGCAAAGTACAGTCACAGTTTCCGTATGCGTGCAGTGCAATCACAGTTTACATATGCGCTCAGTGCAATCACAGTTTACATATGAGCGCGGTGCAATCACAGTTTACGTATGAGCGCAGTGCAATCACAGTTTACGTATGCGCGCAGTGCAATCACAGTTTACGTATGCGCGCAGTGCAATCACAGTTTACGTATGCGCGCAGTGCAATCACAGTTTACGTATGAGCGCAGTGCAATCACAGTTTACGTATGCGCGCAGTGCAATCACAGTTTACATATGAGTAAGTGCAATCACAGTTTACATATGAGTAAGTGCAATCACAGTTTACGTATGCGCGCAGTGCAATCACAGTTTACGTATGCGCGCAGTGCAATCACAGTTTACGTATGCGCGCAGTGCAATCACAGTTTACGTATGCGCGCAGTGCAATCACAGTTTACATATGAGTAAGTGCAATCACAGTTTACATATGAGTAAGTGCAATCACAGTTTACGTATGAGCGCAGTGCAATCACAGTTTACGTATGCGCGCAGTGCAATCACAGTTTACGTATGCGCGCAGTGCAATCACAGTTTACGTATGCGCGCAGTGCAATCACAGTTTACATATGAGTAAGTGCAATCACAGTTTACATATGAGTAAGTGCAATCACAGTTTACGTATGAGCGCAGTGCAATCACAGTTTACGTATGCGCGCAGTGCAATCACAGTTTACATATGAGTAAGTGCAATCACAGTTTACATATGAGTAAGTGCAATCACAGTTTACGTATGAGCGCAGTGCAATCACAGTTTACATATGAGTAAGTGCAATCACAGTTTACGTATGAGCGCAGTGCAATCACAATGGAAGTGACTAAATCCTCATTGCTTCCTATTGCTGACATCCATCGTAGATTGGGAAGAACAACATCAGTTCCTCTCCCGGAGTACCTGGTACCAGATGCTGCCAGTCACATCCTTACTGGACCTCGATCGAACGGGAGAGCATTGTTAAGGTGGCGGCGGAGGGGGACAGAGACCCTCTGCAGCCGCTTGTGAAAGTAAACCGACGGCTGTTTAGCCACTCAAATTACCTTTTCTAAAATAGATTCACCTGCTGAAAAAAAACAATACAGAGATCAAGACTGTAGCTTCAGTCATGACCTTGGTATAACCCCTCAACCCCCTTAAAGCGGAGCTCCACCCAAAAGGGGAAGTTCCGCTTTAAGGACTGCTCCCCATTAAGGATTGGCAAATTTGACAGGTACCCGCTCCCAGTTCCGGTCCAATCACCTAGGCGATTTGGAAGCGGAAGTTGTCCTCCCTCCCCGAAGTCTTGTGGGACACGTGACAGGTCCCAGAAGACGACGGGACCATTCATGAAGCACATCGCTACTCGCGCATGCGCAGTGGGTACCCGGCTGTGAAGCCGCAAGCTGTCACAGCCGGGTGCCCCCGCTGAAGATGCCGGCCTCCTGGAATACAGGACAGCTGGTGAAATGGGCTGCGAGGGACACACCACGGGACCGAGGGACAGGTAAGTGGCTGTTTTTTAAAAGTCAGCAGCTACAGTTTTTGTTATTTTTTGACAGGTGAGTGGAACTCCGCTTTAAATCCCTCTGTAATGAATGCTAATAGTCTGCTGGCCACGCTCGCTGCCGCTTGGCATTGCATTCTATTGCTGCGCCTGTAATCTACTAGGACCCTCAGATCCTTTTCCATTCATTCCACACCTTCTGATTTTGGGTCGGGGAAGTAAACAATGGACTGCAAGTACCAGGAGGTCCATCAGACACAGCTCTAGGAACCTCTGGAGAGACCCTGAAGTTCCACAGAGCCCTGGTTGAGAATGGCTGGTATACTGTATACAGATTGCTGTTTTTTAGGCGTTAGATATGGTTAGCTTCAGAGGTTGTGCAGACTATAAATGATTCATGTATGTGTGCATTCTGGTATATCAGCAGCAGACTCAGGGGGCATTTCCAATCAGTTCTCTTACAGGATGGCTCTGGAGGACAAGTGCTGAATGCTCTGCAGGCTCAGGAGTATAAGTGCGTGATCCAATCACAGCCGGTGGCACGGAGTATTACCTGGAGCAGGTCAGGGGAACACTGCAATGTGAGTTCTTTCTTCCAATTATTATCATTACTATCAGGGGCAGACTGAGAACTCATGGGGCCCCCGGGCAATAGGGGATCATGGGGCACCTGTGTCCTTGCCCACACTAAAAAAAAGCCTATGAAAAAGGTACCAGGGGCATCTCATGGGGCCCCCTACTGACCCCGGGCCCTCGGGCAGTGCTTGAGTCTCCAAATGGTCAGTCCGCCCCTGATTACTATTATTATACAGGATTTATATAGTTCCAACAGTCTATGCAGCGCTTTACAACATAGGGGCAGACAGTAAAATTTCAATACAATGAATACAGGAGGATTCAGAGAGCTCTGCTCCTCAGAGCTTACAGTCTAAGAGGGAGGGTCGACAGATATAAAAGGTAATCACTGTGGGGGATGGGCTGATGGACAAAATACATGTACAGTTGTTAGGTGGGGGCAGGATAGGCCTCTCTGAAGAGATGAGTTTTCAGGGATCGTCTAAAAGTGGACAGAGATAGTTGGACATATTGAGGAAGGGAGTTCCAGAGGATGGGAGCGGCTCTGGAAAAATCCTGGAGGCAAGCATGGGAGGAGGTAACAAGGGAGCTAGAGAGCAGGAGGTCTTGGGAGGAACGAAGAGAGCGATTTGGTTCTCATTCAGTAACAGCCAGCAGGGGGTTTCAAAGGTCACTTCAGTTTAGGGACCCCCTAGGTGTATTTTCACATTAAACTATATTATCCTTTCTCAACCTTTTTACCTCAGAGGAACCCTCAAATATTTTTTAGGTTTTAGGGTACTCCTGCTAAAACCAGATCTCTAAGAGTAAGTGGACTATATGTCCCTTACATTGGAGGTCAGGGGAAGGAAGGCAACCCCTTACATTGGAGGTCAGGGGAAGGAAGGCAACCCCTTACATTGGAGGTCAGGGGAAGGAAGGCAACCCCTTACATTGGAGGTCAGGGGAAGGAAGGCAACCCCTTACATTGGAGGTCAGGGGAAGGAAGGCAACCCCTTACATTGGAGGTCAGGGGAAGGAAGGCCACCCCTTACATTGGAGGTCAGGGGAAGGAAGGCCACCCCTTACATTGGAGGTCAGGGGAAGGAAGGCCACCCCTTACATTGGAGGTCAGGGGAAGGAAGGCCACCCCTTACATTGGAGGTCAGTGGAAGGAAGGCCACCCCTTACATTGGAGGTCAGGGGAAGGAAGGCCACCCCTTACATTGGAGGTCAGGGGAAGGAAGGCAACCCCTTACATTGGAGGTCAGGGGAAGGAAGGCAACCCCTTACATTGGAGGTCAGGGGAAGGAAGGCAACCCCTTACATTGGAGGTCAGGGGAAGGATGGCAACCCCTTACATTGGAGGTCAGGGGAAGGAAGGCAACCCCTTACATTGGAGGTCAGGGGAAGGAAGGCAACCCCTTACATTGGAGGTCAGGGGAAGGAAGGCAACCCCTTACATTGGAGGTCAGGGGAAGGAAGGCAACCCCTTAAATTGGAGGTCAGTGGAAGGAAGGCAACCCCTTACATTCAGCAGAGCTGGGGGTTATTACTAAACGGGGATCAGCAAAGCCGGGGGTACTACTGAGTGGTGCATCAGCAAAGCTGGGGGTACTACTAAACAGCAGATCTGCTGAATGAAGGTACCAATGAGCTAGGGTTCTACTGGGCCCCTTTAAAGCAAATTGAAAATCAACATACACAGGGCATTTTCCAAGATTTATTAAGGCTAAAAAGTATAAGAAGCAACAAAAACACATCAAAAAGCATGGTGAAGCGGTAGGCTGCTTGTGTCTTAAAGTTGAAGCAAGTGTAAATGAGCTCCAATAGTCATAACTTGCTGGTTTCATCTGAAATAGAAGACCAAGTTTGAATTGAATATGTTTCATTAGTTTTTGTGCTCCTTCTTTCCTGTAGGGAGAACCCTTCTGCCAGGAAGAGGCAGAGATGTTGGTCCTTGTACCAGGAGAAGCCTTTATTGCCATGGTTCAAAACAGTAAACCGGTAGGAATTTTATTGAGCTAATGCCATGGGCGATTATCCGTTCATACATCCATATACTTCAGGCATGAGTGGGGATTGGACTAATTGCACTGTAACCTGATTATTTCATCTAGGATTCCATTCAAATAGCAAGTGTGGAAACTATTTAATAGAGAAGTATGGCCAATGCTTTTCTTGGGGTGGGTCTGTATCAGAAGAAAGCAAATGTTGTTATATACTTGTGACCCAGAGTCAGGTTATAGCTGGCTGTTGCCTGCTATCAGTTAACAGTGCAGAGCCGCTCCAGGCTCAGGAAGAATCCCGACAGAATTGTCGGGATCCACACCACTGCCTGACAGCTAACTTCGCTTTGCAAGCGTCACCTATTGATAATAAAAATACATGTACTTTGTTGCCATTGCACCGACATGCACAATTTTAAATCATGTCATGTCTGGTATCTATTTACTCAACGTAACATCATCTTTTATAAGTCATCAAACAATTGGGCAATATATTGTGTTTTTGTGCATTACAATTCTAAAAAGTGTATTTTTCCCAAAAGATTTGCGTTTGAAAAATCGCTGTGCAATAATGTGTGACGTAAACAATTTCAACACCCACTGTGTTATTCTCTAGGGTCTCTGCTTTAAAAAAAAATGTTTGGGGGTTCAAAGTAATTTTCTACCAAAAAAAACCCTGTTTTTTCGTGTGAACAAAAAGTGTCGGAAAAGGCTTGGTCTTCAAGAGTGGGTGATGTGTGACATAAGCTTCTAATGTTGGCCCTGAAATGCCGGGATAATAGAAGCCCCCCCCCCCCCCCCCCCTCTAAATGACTCCTTTTTGGAAAGTAGTCACTCCAAGGTATTTGCTAAGCGGCATGGTGAGTATTTTTCAGATCTCATTTGTTGCCACATGTTTTTGGAAAACGAAGAAAGAAAACAAAAATGTATTTTTTCTTTTTCAAAACCCTAAGACAAAAATTATGTCTGTAAAATACTCACCATGCCTCTTATCAAATACCTTGGGGTGTCTACTTTCCAAAAAGGGGTCATTTGGGGGTGGTTTGTACTATCCTGGCATTTTAGAGCCTCTGAAACTGTGATAGGTAGTGGAGAAGTGATATGAGGAAATATGCCCTTTGAAAGCCTGGAGGTGGTCATTGAATTTTGGGGACCTGTACAGTGGGGATCGAAAGTTTGGGCACCCCAGCTAAAAATTTGTATTAATGTGCATAAAGAAGCCAAGGAAAGATGGAAAAATCTCCAAAAGGCATCAAATTACAGATTAGACATTCTTATAATATGTCAACAAAAGTTAGATTTTATTTCCATCATTTACACTTTCAAAATAACAGAAAACAAAAAAATGGCGTCTGTAAAAGTTTGGGCCCCCTGCAGAGTTAATATCTTGTACTGCCCCCTTTGGCAAGTATCACAGCTTGTAAACGCTTTTTGTAGCCAGCCAAGAGTCTTTCAATTCTTGTTTGAGGTATCTTTGCCCATTCTTCCTTACAAAAGTCTTCAGTTCTTTGAGATTTCTGGGCTGTCTGTCACGCACTGCTCTGTTAAGGTCTATCCATAGATTTTCAATTATGTTGAGGTCAGGAGATTGTGAAGGCCATGGCAAAACCTTCAGTTTACACCTCTTGATGTAATCCCCCGTGGATTTCGAGGTGTGTTTAGGATCATTATCCATTTGTAGAAGCCATCCTCTCTTTAACTTCAGCTTTTTCACAGATGGCATCAAGTTACCATCCAAAATCTGCTGAAATTTTATTGAATCCATTTTTCCTTCTACTCGTGAGATGTTCCCTGTGCCACTGGCTGCAACACAACCCCAAAGCATGATTGATCCAACCCCATGCTTAAAGTTGGACAGAGGTTCTTTTCATTAAATTCTGTGCCCCTTCTTCTCCAAACGTACCTTTGCTCATTCCGGCCAAAAAGTTCAATTTTAACCTCATCTGTCCACAGAACTTGTTTCCAAAATGCATCAGGCTTGCCTATATGTTCATTTGCAAAGTTCAAACGATGATTTTTGTGGTGAGGACGTAGAAGAGGTTTTCTTCTGATGACTCTTCCATGAAGACCATATTTGTACAAGTATCTCTTTATAGTGGAATAGTGTACTACAACTCCAGTGTCTGCCAGATCTTTCTGGAGGGATCGTGCAGTCAAACGTGGGTTTTGAATTGTTTTTCTCACAATCCTGCGAGCTGTTCTGTCTGATATTTTTCTTGGTCTTCCAGATCTTGCTTTAACTTCCACTGTTCCTGATGACTGCCATTTCTTAATTACATTCCGAACAGAGGATATTGACATCTGAAAACGCTTTGCTATCTTCTTATAGCCTTCTCCAGCTTTGTGAGCGTCAACTATTTTCAGTTTCAGTTTTCTACACAACTGCTTAGAAGAACCCATGGTGCTGATTGTTGGGGCAAGGTCAGATGAGTCTGGGCATTTAAAACCTTTGAGATTGACATCACCTGGTCTTCCCAGACGATGATTGAGAACAATCCATGACACTGGCAGGTTTCAGCTTGGCAAAGGGGGCAGTGCATGCTATAAATTCTGCAGGGTGCCCAAACTTTTGCAGACGCCATTTTTTTTTGTTTTCTGTTATTTTGAAAGTGTAAATGATGGAAATAAAATCTAACTTTTGATGACATATTATAACAATGTCTAATCTGTAATTTGATGCCTTTTGGAGATTTTTCCATCTTTCCTTGGCTTCTTTATGCACATTAATACAAATTTTTAGCTGGGGTGCCCAAACTTTCGATCCCCACTGTATGTAGCTAGGACGCCAAAAAGTCATCACTTGTGGTATCCCATACTTGGGAGAAGTAGAAGACTGTGTTTTGTGGTGTTATTTCACATATACCCATGGCATGCATGAGCAATATATCATTAAAGTGACAACTTTGTGTACAACAAAAAAAATGTAAAAAAAACTTGTCATTTTCAAAAAATTTGTGGCAAAAAATAAAATGTTCCATGGACTCAACATGCCTCTCTGCAAAATCCTGGGGGTGTCTACTTTCTACAAAGGGGTCATTTGGGGGGGGGGTGTACTGCCCTGGCATTTTAGCACCTCAAGAAATGTGATCAGCAGTCAGAAAGTGAAAGCTGTGTAAATTCCAATATATTCACCATAGTTTGTAGACGCTATAACTTTCACACAAACCAAATAATATACATGTATGGAGATTTTTTTTTTTTTACCAAAGACATGTAGCAGAATACATTTTGGCCCAAATTTATAACTAACTTTGAGTTTATTGGATATTTTTTATAACCAAATGTGAAAAATATCTTTTTTTTTTCAAAATTTTTGGTCTTTTTTTGTTTATAGTGCAAAAAGTAAAAACCGCAGAGGTGATCAAATACCACCAAAAGAAAGCTCCATTTGTGTGAAAAAAGGACATAAAATTAGTTTGGGTACAGCATTGCACGACCGTGCAATTACCAGTTGAAATAGCACAGTGCTGAACAGCAAAAAATGGTTCTGGTCATGAAGGGGGGTAAATCCTCAGGAGGGCAAGTGGTTAACCTCCCTAGCAGTCTGATTATGTCAGTATTTCTGTGCTCAAAGCGGTAAATTTTTTTGCATGGAAATATGCATTTTTTTAATTGTAGGCCTGTAATTTTTAGGAATAACTCACTGAAATCTGTCCGAACAAGTGTCTAGTAAACATCCCGGGGATGATAAAACTTGAAACACAAAATCATAAATGATAATATAATAAATAATCATAAAAAATAATAATATAATAATAAATTTACTTCAATAATATAATCAAACCAAAAACACTGAAATTTGAAATATAGCGCCAAGTTCGCACATCACTGAGTAAAGACGCAAAATCGTTTTCAGTGTCTGATGACGAATTTCCCCCACAAATCATTATCACTCAATTCTGCAAGTGGTTCTAATTTACTATCGCTGTTCTCTAGCTGGTCTAAAACCGCTTTTGACCTAAAGGGACACATTTTGGACGCCATGGACGTTTCTCAGTTCCAGGCAGAAAGAACAGTAAAAATGCAGGCAGGACGCCGGACAAAGCACTCGGGACACAATGTATGTGAAATGTTTTGAAACAGGAATGTTTTACTATGTGATTTTAGTGAATGTCACTTTTTGTCATTTTCAAATTTCCCGCCGTTCCGTCCCCCGTACGTCCCGATGCTTGTAGGGGACGGAACCCAGAAGACAAATGCTGGCATCCGCCGGATTACATTGCCGGGGACACTGCAGGAGGGACATCGCGGGAGCGCAGGACAAGGTAAGTGATCGAGGGATCCCGGAGCAGCGCCGCATGGTATTCCCGAGTGTAGCTCGGGGTTACCGCTTGTGGTACTGAAACTTTACCCCGAGCTACACTCGGGAATACCGCCAGGGAGGTTAAAGAATGACTTTTGTTGCTATAAACTTGAGAACGTCAATTCATGGTATAAATTTAGGTTCATGTTCTAAAAATACCAAAAATACTAGGAGGCCAGATTCTGGTTCCTCATCTCTAGTGATCTATCACATTGCAACACTTCAGACCTGGAGAACTCCGAGAACCATAGAATTCTATCCAAGTTCCTGGTGTTGAATGTTTTTTTTTTGCCTTTGTGCCCATACAGGAGGCGCACTTTACCCAGAAGACGGGTACTTTAAGAGACTTTGTGTCCCACATCATGGCGAGCAAGTCACGTGTCATCCCCTCACTGGTGATCATGGAGATAGAGAAGTATTTCAGGTGGGCCCCGGTGATAAATATATTAATGGATCATCTCTAAAGCTGCAAGAAAATCCCACATTTACCTTTTATTGACAGAGATCAGAAGACAAAAGGTAGAAAGATGCTAAAAGATGCCGTCCGAGGAGAAGGGGTGAAAGAAAGGAAACGCAAGCAAAAAGATCTTCAAGAACTGCCGAAACTTAGCAGGGTAGATGTGGAGGAGGTGAGATGATTGAATTCATGCCTGCCTAGTATATAATGTGTTATTTTATTAACTCCTTCCTGCTCAGCCTTGACTTCCCTTGAACAGGGTCTGTACACCTGAGGGCAGGAAGGACTGTCCAGTCACGTGACTAGTGTTACTGGCTATCACAGTGGTCACATGATTGGATGTCAGTGTATGACAGCTTGGTCACTGTGCTGGGAGCCCGCATCTATGTGGCATGTGGGTGTTAAAGCCCACCCTCTTTGCTGCCACACACATGGCTTATGTGGATGGCAAGAGGATAAGAACATGAAGCATTTTAACAATTGATTTTTAGAGCAATGCAAATGCTCTTAAAGTGATACTAAAGGTTCAGCTTATGTCAAACTGTCATAATTACCTGCTCTGTGCAATGGTTTTGCACAGAGCATCCCCAACCTCCTCTTCCTGCTCCAGGCTCCTCCTCCCCAGTTGAGTGACTCCAGAGCATGCTGCTTGCTCCGGAGACACAACTGTGTGCTCACCCCCAAGCTGCCTCTGTTTGTCTTTTAAGATGTGGAGCATAGCTTGGCCCCACCCCCTGCTCCCTCCTCACTGGGTGTGATTGACAGCAGCAGGAACTAATGGCTCCTGCTGCTTCATCTCAATCAATCAAGAGGGAGAGACCCGGAAGAGCTGGATCGAGATCGAGCTCAGGAAAGTATGAGGGGGTTTTTTTTTAGGTAAAAACCTTCAGCTTTTAGAACCACTTTTAAATCTGCCAACCTAGAATGTCATAGGCAGCTGTAAAACTGAAAGCTGAACTCCAGGCAGATATAAAAGACACAATTTAATGGAGCGCTGTATTTCTTTTTAGAAAACGTATTAAATGTACAAATTTATGCAAAAAAGTGCATTTATTATTTTTTTTCCTACAGGAGCCTGCAAAGCATTGCACCTGTTGTCAGCGGATCAGAGGTGCAATGTCAGGCTTCTGCAGAAAAGCCGTGCAGCTTTCAACCTGTACCTCCATATGGGCTGTTTGAAAGTTGCAGGGCCTGTGAATGAACTACAAGAGCGCTCATCAGCATCCTCAGTTTGTTCAGAAGTACAAGCCATCTGCTGCAGTGGTTGATGGTACTTCTGTAGGTAGTTCATTTGTTCACAGGAAACCACAAATGAATGACTCGGGTGTGTGGGCGGAGCCCCGCATGTCTGCACTGTTTTTGAATTGTGACAGCAGGTGCGGGGAGAGGATCCCCTACCTGCTGTCACACTGAGGGGGGGGGGGGGGGGGGGCACAGCAGGAGCTGGAATATATCACATTTTTCACTGTAAATATGGTCCTCATCCTCAAACCTGTTACCACCCATTCCTTTACAGAATCCAGGGGTCCTGTCAAAATAAAAAAAAACAATATTAATTGAAAATTATTTATAATTAAAAATAATAAATTAAGAATACAGTAAAATAATTAAAAAGATTTAATTAGGGAGTACATTAGGGACAAATAATTGAATTAAACTGATTTTTTTTCTTTTTTAACTGTTGGTTTCTCACATCTCCTGTATTTCAGGCTCTGATGGTCTTGCAGATACAATTGAATGTCCGTGTCTGGTACCTGGAGACCTGGAAGGAATTCTCAGACTTTGTCTGCATGTTTAGCAAAGCTCTAGCGGAGGCTCCAGCCAAGTAATGACACTTGATGTAGTTACGTTTTTGGGTGGTGGGGTGTGATTTAGTGGTGCAGTGTTTGTCTAGTTCAGTATGAATGGCCGCAGGCGTAAATCTGGGCAATGGTAAACCTACTGCATGGATTTTAGAAGAAATCTTCCAATCCAGACAGATTTTGTCCAGATTGGGTGAACATGTAGCAGGGTTGTCCAATTTGTATCGCCAGCAGTTTTTTTACCCTTTAGGCTTTCTGCGGGTAAGCAGCAAGGCTCACCTGTCAAGTGGAAGCATTCGGGTGGTAGCGATGGTGCCGGATTACTTCCACACAGCCCACAGTGCCAGCCTCCGCCCCCCTGCCAACTCTATGTCCCGGGCTCCACTTGGCCATCTGCGGGCCCGGGACCAGTTCGGTAGCTGCCGGCGTGTATATGGAAGGGATGAGAGCAGACACATCTGCTCCCATCCCCTTCTGTCCTGACCCGGAAATGATGTGATGTCACTTCCAGGTCCCCGTTGACAGATTCCTGGCCATCGAGGCCGGTAAAAAATGTAATGCAGTGCTATGTGCACTGCATTACATTCAGTGTAATACAGGGGAGACATGCAGGGTCTTTTAGAGTTTCAGCAAACGAAAGCTCTATTTGTCTGAAAAAAATGATAAAAATGTCATACGGGTACAGTGTTGCATGACCGCACAATTGTCATTCAAAGTGCAACAGCGCTGAAAGCTGAAAATGGGCCTGGCCAGGAAGGGGGTACAAGTGCCCGGTATTGAAGTGGTTAAACAGGAATGCAGGCTGGAGACTGGACAAGTCCTGATAAACTGTTTGCTGTTGGGTGATGTTATCATGCATACTTCTCCAAACACCTAATGACTATGGCCATGGTACAGTAAAGCTGTGCATTGCCTATGCATGGGAAGTAGGGATGCACCAATACCCTTTTTTGATCGGCAAGTATGTGTACCGATACTTTTGAGCAAGTACTCGCCGAAACCGAGTGCTGATACTTTGCAGTGTGATTTGCGTCAATACAAAATGTTTGGACCACAAAAAATAGAATGCAATTCCTGTCCAAATCACATGCGGTTTCCCCACTGCTCCTGTGTGAACCCAGGCTTGTCATAGCCCGAGTTCACACAGGAGTGGTGTGGGGAAACCTCCCTGCACTGATCCCATGCTGTCACAGAAGGAAAAGCTGGGGATATGGAATCCTCGTGGCTTTCTCTCCTCTCAGCGCAGGGATCACAGTATGGGCTAGACAGCTTTTAATTGGTTGCAGGTATCGGGAGCATTTTCATGAGTATTCCTGAAAATACTAGGTATCGGTACCGGTAGTGGTATCTATGCATCCCTAATGGGAAGAGAAACACATTTTCTTAAATTTCCACCTCCTTTCCCACCCCTGCACATTCTCATCTCCTCTTTCAGGAAGCTGAATGGAGTGATTGGGAAGCAAATACCTGATACTTCTGGTTATGAGGAGCATGCAACTCCCCTTCCTCCCATGTTGCAGTGCTGGGTAAATAATGGGGTGAGGAAGGAGTGTGCCCTTATCTGTGTGACATGGGCTTACAGGGGTGCGAGGGTGTTTAACCACTTCATGTCCGGACATTTTTACCCCCTTCCTTTCCAGGCCAATTTTCAGCTTTCAGCGCTATCACACTATGAATGACAATTGCGCGGTCATGTAACACTGTACCCATATGAATTTTTTTGAGACAGATAAAACTTTATTTTGGTGATATTTATTCACCACTGGGATTTTTATTTGTTTTGCTATATAAATGAAAAAGTCCAAAAATTTTGAAAAAAAAGTTTTAGTAAAAAAAAATAACCCAAATTAGTTTATAACCAAAAATTATAATTTTTTAAAACCATTTTTTTAACTTTTTATTTTTTTTTTTATATTATTGTTTGTTTTTTTACATACTGTCACCCTAGCAGTACAGTTTCACCATAGTGACGTTGAATGCTTTTACACCCATAAAGGCTGCAAAAGCAATCATTTCTTTTTCTCTCTGGCTGCATTCTTGCAGCCATTGAGAAATACTGAGTGAGCTGTGATTGGTCACAGCTTGTCACATGGTACAAGGCAGTTGTGAATAGCCTTGTACCATGTGACCTCTGTGATCATTCACAGATTTCACACATAGTAAGCAATGATGTCAGAAGTGACATCTTGCTTACTACTCTTCATGTGATCTCTGATTGGCCAATCAGTGATCACATGATTGGGACCTCACATAGAAGTCCCGTACAGCGATCGGTGTTGGGCACCGGATCGTGGTGCTGCACACTCCCAGGGAGCGAGCACAATCCAAAATGGCGGGCGCTGTTTATGAACGGCAACCCGCCCCTGCACTGCCACCGTTTTCTAATAGAGGTCCAGGTATATTTTGCACCCTCCAGCATAGATTGTACCAGTGATACTATACATTTACTAGAACCAATGATTAATAAAAATTGCAGTGACAATGTGGAAATACATAAGCCACTAGAAAGGTGGCTAATCTTGTGAAGGAGGTGTCAAACTTATTATAATAAACAGTTCAAAATGAGAGTGCCGATAGGATCTCAGATGATCTTCAAATGTTCAGTAACTGGAACCGTGGAAAGGGTGATAATTAATGTGAAGATTGCGCACTCACCAGATACGCAATTTCAATGCGCATATTGTAATCAAAAACCTCAGAACATCTGATATCCTCAGATTGGTGTGGTCAGGATCTGGTCAAGTATAACTCACTGCCTCATGGTGCTGTCACGTTCAGGAAAGACCGCTCTGTAAATGTAGCCGGCTCCAGTGGGAGCTCAAAGAAACAGAGAAGGTCAATAGTGCAGTATCTTTTGAGGATGTTTATTCAAAATAAGGCAGAGAGACCCATAACAGGAGAATAAAAAAAAAATGACCAAATGATACCAAAATGGCTGTAAGCTGAACCTCTATGACTACGAGCAGTCGCTCGAAACGCGTCAGGGCAGAGCCACAGCGGGTGTGACGCTATACCGCCGGCACCACAAGGGCCCCCCGCGGCCATTTTGGTATCATTTGGTCAGTATTGTTTTATACTCCTGTTATGGGTCTCTTTGCCTTATTTTAAATAAACATCCTCAAAAGATACTGCACTATTGGCCTTCTCTGTTTCTTTGAGCTCCCACTGGAGCCGGCTACATTTACAGAGCGGTCTTTCCTGAACGTGACAGCACCATGAGGCAGTGAGTTATACTTGACCAGATCCTGACCACACCAATCTGAGGATATCGGATGTTCTGAGGTTTTTGATTACAATGTGCGCATTGAAATTGCGTATCTGGTGAGTGCGCAATCTTCACATTAATTATCACCCTTTCCACGGTTCCAGTTACTGGACATTTGAAGATCATCTGAGATCCTATCGGCACTCTCATTTTGGACTGTTTATTATAATAAGTTTCACACCTCCTTCACAAGATTAGCCACCTTTCTAGTGGCTTATGTATTTGCACATTGTCACTGCAATTTTTATTAATCATTGGTTCTAGTATATGGTGTTTATGTTTATTACGATAGTATCTGTGGATTTTTTAAGCGCTGCACCCCTTTCTTTTTCTTTAGCTTTGTTTGAAGGTCTTATATGGTGCCTTTTGGTGCATAGTCGCTGATGAATTTGACATTGCATTTTCTATAGCGCTCACTTACTCCGTTTATTATTACTGATACTATACATTTGCTGACATATCTGTTTCTTTTAGGAGGCAGCGCGATAACACCTCTTTCTCCTTCTACCTGGATGGTGATTGGGCAGGGGGGGTGCGTGTAGAGAAATGTGGAAAAGGTCTGCTGGAAGTGTGGAAAAGGCAGATTCAACAGTTCAACAGAGTCAGTGTGGAAGTTGCCAGTGCAGTGGTGGCCGCCTATCCCTCCCCGCAGTTACTGATAAAGGTGAGTTCACCCTGCCCCGCCACAAATCTTGTATGTCCGCCTGGAGTTCAGCTTTAAAAAATGTACCTGGTGATCCTGCCAGAAGGCGTTCGCTCAGGCACTTCCTGATCTAGGTCGATAACACTCTTTTCTTGTCTCCCAGTTATGTTACTGTGCTATCACACTCTCACAGGATTCCATTGGAGACTATAAATTGTCACAGTAAGGAAACTCTAGAGAAATGCCATGCAGCCATCACTAGAGTGCATGTAGAGGGCAAGTGGTTGCAAAGAGACTGCAGGAAATCAGCGTCACTGAGAGTGAAAAAAGGATGAAAATGTTTTTAAATTGCTTCCGCAAAGTAAATGTCGTTTAGTTAGGCTTTGTTCACACTAGCTTTGTCAGCAGCGTTTTCAACACTTCTCAAAGAGATATGAAAATTCTGCACATGGCAGCACACAGTGCTGTTCACACTGAAGCGTTAGCGTTGCGTCGCAGCAAAACTGGCGCCTCGTGTCGAGTCAGGAGGAGTTGAAGCCTCCCGTTAAAGTCTATGGTACCGCTCTGCAAACATCTGGCAGGCGTTTTCGGGGCGTTAATACCATTTAACTTCATTATTGGTGTTTGTGGTGCGGTTTTAAAGCTTGGCAAACACCTATTATTATTATTATTATTATTTATTTCAGGTACTTCTATATCGCCGCCAATTTACACAGCGCTTTACATATATATTGTACATTCACATCCGTCTCTAACCCTCAAGGGGCGTACAATCTAAGGTCGCTAACTCACATTCATACATACACATACTAGGGACAATTTAGACAGGAGCCAATTCACCTACCAGCATGTCTTTGGAGTGTGGGAGGAAACCAGAGCACCCGGAGGAAACCCACACAGTCACAGGGAGAACATGCAAACTCCAGGCAGGTGGTGCCAGGGTTGGGATTCGAACCAGCGAACCTAGTACTGCAGGGCGGAAGTGCTAACCATTTAGCCACTGTGCTGCCCCACTTCATTATAGGCGTTTGTGATGCAGTTTTAAAGCTTGGCAAATGCCTATCAAACGTCTCAAAACCGCGCATAGGGCATTTGAGGAGCGTTAAAAACGCTTCCCTAACGCCTGTCAAATGCTATGGGGGCGTTTGGCAAAAGTTAGATATAAGTCAAGTGTGAACGAGCTCTTAGGGTGTACATCTACCTGAAATCAACTGAATGGCAGTGCAGGCAGCCAGCAAATATGTCACAGGCATACAATGTGTAATGGAAGAATTTGCCTGTGAATACTGCCGGCCATACATGGGTCAAAATTTGACCGATTTTTCATCTGAAAATTGGACCTAAGAATAATCGCCCAATTTTCGCTCTGTTAGTGGGTCAATGGCACCGGCCAATTTTCATGGTTCCTCCCCTTTTCGATGATTGGGCATGTTGGAAAATTTGTGAAAAACAACCAATTTTCAACTCAATGATGATCAAATCGTACGATTGGTTTCCGAAAAGAATATGCGCATGAGCCGTGACCTGGAAGGAACAGAATTTTCACCTGTTATATGGGGTGAACTTTATGACTTGGTCGGCCAATTTTTCTAAATCATTGATGGCACCATCGGATTACAGAGCGAACAACGTTTTTGATTTTCGGACGAAAAATCCTTCGGAATTCGACCCATGTATGGCCTGCATAAGTCCTGCTTGTGTACTGACTTTTGTGTACCTCTCTTCCAGGCCTATCGCCACTGTCAGACCAACGCAGAGCGACATGGCCTCTTGAGCGATATCCTTGTGCGGCGAGGAGAAGGCGTCACGTCTACGTCCCGTCGCGTTGGCCCGGAATTATCCAAACGGATCTATCTGCAGTTTACAAACTCACAGCCGGAGTTGTCACTTGATTTATGATTTCAAAAAATAATCGCAATTCCATATTGATGTGTTGAAGTGAAGCTCTGGGCTCCCTCCCAAAAAAATTAAAAGTCAGAAGCTACAAATACTGTAGCTGCTGACTTTTAATATAAGGACAGTTAGCTGTCCAGGGATCCATCGATGTCCGCACTGGAGCCAATTCTTATGTCGGCTTTGGCTGCTGGTGTCGGCATCTTTAGTAAGGGAAACCGGAAGTGAAACCCTGCGACTTCACAGCGGTTTTCTACTGCGCATTCGCTTTGTGAATAGGCCGCAGTCTTCTGGAACCTGTGAAGTGTCCCAGAGGATTGGGGGGGGGGGGTTTGAACTTCCGGCTCAGATCACCGCTTACTGTGCTCTTTGGTGTTTATATTTCTTCAGTGAGCTTTATTTAAAGTGGTTGTAAACCTCAGACATGAAATACTGTATGAACAAAGCATATCCCTCTATTGTGTGTACTTGTCTCAATTAGGAGTAATGTCCGTCTGCTACTTCATTCTTTTACTATCAGCATCAGGGGCGGACTGACAACTCATGGGGCCCCTGGGCAATAGGGGATCATGGGGCCCCTGTGTCCTTGCCCAAACTCAAAAAAGCCTATGAAAAAGGTACCAGGGGCATCTCATGGGGCCCCCTACTGATCCCGGGCCCTTAGGCAGTGCCCGAGTTTCCAAATGGTCAGTCCGCCCCTGATCAGCATCAAGTCACTTCTGATAAGTTTTCCTGACACCAATAGAAAAATGGTGACAGGGGAGGGACCTCCAGCAGATTGACAGCCTCAGCTCTGTTCTTGTGAGCTGTGTGGAGGGTGATGTGTCTCTTCCTCCAGTCAGCTCCCTGAACTCTGCAGAGTGTAACTTCAGCTTGCCTTCCCCCTTTTTTTTTTTCTTTCAACTCTCTGACAAGCTGTATGCATTCTGGACTTTCAATAGATGTAGAGAAGAGAACACTGCAGATAAACAGGTACAACTTATGTAGGGGGATTTGTTTTATCTCTGTCTATCACCTGAGGTTAGTCACTTCACTGGGTACATGTAAGGGTTTGCAACCACTTAAAGCGGACTTCCACTCACCCTGTCAAAAAATAAAAGTCAGTAACTACAAAAACTGTAGCTACTGACTTTTAAAAAATAGCCACTTACCTGTCCTCCACAGCCCGTTTCACCGGCCGTCTTGTATTCCCGGAGGCCGGCATCTTCAGTGTGGGCACCCGGCTGTGCTAGCTTGCGGCTTCACAGCCGGGTACCCACTGCGCATGCGTGAGTAGCGCTGCGCTTCATGAATGCTCCTGTAGTCTTCTGGGACCTGTCACGTGTCCCAAAAGACTACAGGGAGGACACCTTCCGTTTCCAATCGCCTAGGCAATCAGACCAGGTCCCGCTCTCACCCCCCAAATGTGCCAATCCTTAATGGGGAGCGGGGGAGCAGTCCTTAATGCGAAACTTCACCTTTAGGGTGGAGTTCCACTTTAATAAGGAAAAGAGCACTGTGCAGTTATCTGTGTCAGCTGATCATTTCATTGTTAGCTATATTACATTGCTAAAATATAATTGATTTTCAAAGTAGAACATGGAATGTTAACTCCTTTGCCATACACACGCAGGTGCACTACTCTTGCTCCTGAAGGTAACAGTTACCTGTGACCAATGTCTTCTCAGGGGTGGTCAGGCATCCAACAGACCACATAGATATTGGAACTCTGAATACTATTCTGGTCACCTCGCATCTTCCTTCATGGCACATTCAGCACTTTGTATCCAGGAGCTGAACCTTTTCATGGAACACTGCGTGGATCACGTGACTGCAAGATATCAAATGTGATTACCATTGGCTAAAAGTGGCACTTCCTCTAGTGTAGCAATCACTATATATTTATTACGACATTGTACCAAGCTCACATATGCAGGCAGAATATCATGCAGGTTCCCCCTTGGTGGATGCCAGTTACTCAGCGAACTGGTGAACTATTGATATCTATGGCAATAGCACTCTTCTGTCAGCAGTGGTCCCTCCATCCCAACACTTTCAAACAATCCTGTTCATCAATAAAATAGAAAAAAATCAAACCTGCGCTTGGATAAATACACAAAATACAAACTTGAAATAAAATATAAAAGGCAAGATACAAATTAAATACAAAGAAAATGCAGTGCTAATCTATAACACAAAACATAATCATAAAGTCGAAATAATCAAAATAGGTTTGGATAAACTGCACAAAGAGTAGTTTGGTGCCACACACGCTGAAGCTCCCCCGCTGGAGCTTCAGCGTGTGACGTCACTGCATTCTGGAGGGATGGCGGCCATCTTTCTGGTTGGAAACTTGTTTAATGCTGGTAACCATTCATATTGATGTACGTGGAACTTGTATTAAATTGGTTTGTAATAATATCAAAATACTACACTATGAGTGGTTTTCTTTTTATATTCTTTGATTACTGGATGGGAGTCCTTTTTCTGGGTTTTTGAGGATTTCATAAGAGGAAGAGAGAATCTTATCCTTGGGAGGATTGTCAGCTTCATCATCTGCACTATTGATCCCTCTTTTGGGCTGCGTATATTGACCGGTGTGTTTCGGTCAGAACGTCCGGTAAGGGGCTTATTCATTTGGGTGGCTTGGTGATGGTGGACGGTGCCAAACTCCTCTTTGTACAATTTATCACAAAACCTATTTTGATTATTTGGACTTTATGATTATTTGTTGTTATAGATTAGCGCTGCATTTTCTTTGTTTTTAATCCTGTTCATCCTCAGGGGTTATTATTTGTTACACCAGTGGTGTGATGATACATCTGGTTACAGGTGAGAAGAGTGGCACTGGTTTGCTTTTTCGGTTGAAATACCTTTTGCTGTTTGATGTTATTAGTGTTGGATGGCAATGGCTGCAGGGCAAAACCGACAAGATGAAATGCATTGTTGTCCAAGAAGACTGGTCAAATGTTATCATTTTTAAAGTAGAACTTTCTTTTCGTTTTTCATAAAGTTAACAGGGATTAGCACCCCTGTCTGTTTTTATTGCCGACCCTGTTAGGGAGATCCATCCTCTTTATTTGTCCTTTTTACCATTATTATTAATTATTAATAATAATTATTATTAATAATAATAAATATTATTAATTATTATTAGTGAAAGTAAAGGA